>NC_043705.1:36725886-36786653 GCF_006229205.1 Suricata suricatta | reverse complement strand
ACAAATACAACCTAGTGGACCTTCTGTTCTAATGAGGAAGGCACTCATTACACATGTCGTTACCCACGTATTTGTTGAGTGTGGATGTATCAAAAGATGTGGTCCAGTCTAAAGTGTTGGAGAAGTCCTACCCAAAGAAAAGGGATTTAAGTTGAGGCTTGTTAACACTCTTCTTGCTCTTGAGTTAGTCAGTCAACACCACTCAGGACTTCACCACCAAGTTTATCTTCTATCTATCTGGCATGATGGAAATTTTACAGATACTCCCCAAGGTCTAACACTTAGGAAAGAACTCTACAATGAATACCTTAAAATGATCAGTATGGTACTCTGCCCTCTTGTTTACAAATGAGCATTCTCCTTCTTGCCATGCATATATTTTTGAAGATGTTCATTTTAAGGCCCCTCATGCTTGATTGTAAGGGAGGACAGCTGAGTAATTCTTATTGTTGTGATTTTTAACATTCTTCTTTACTATTGGAAAATTAACTTGGAGCACATGGTATTTGTCCTATTACTTTTTGGAGGAATTTTTGTAAGAACTCATCATGGCTCATTTTCAATGAATTCACTCCTTTAAAAAAATTTTTTTAAACATTCATTTTTGAGAGACAGAGAGAGACAGAGCATGAGTGGGGGAGGGGCAGAGAGAGAGAGGGAGTTACAGAATCCAAAGCAGGCTCCAGGATCTGAGTTGTCAGCACAGAGCCCTATGCGGGGCTCAAACCCACTGACTGCAAGATCATGACCAGAGCTGAGGTCAGACACTTAACCATCTGAGCCACCCAAGCGCCCCCCTTTTTTTTTTAATGTGTGTCAGACTGAGGGTGTTATGCCCAGATTGCAATATCCCCAAAAACCAGAGACCACCAGGGAGACTGAGTCACGTATGCAAAAGCAAAGGACATTTATTCGGGCTTAAGCTGGGTCTCTCAGACCTCACCAATGCAGTGGATCTGTGCTGAGAGCCCTGAACAATGGCTGAGCAGGGTTTTTACGGGGTTTGGTAAGGAGGAGTTACAAGGAACTGTGACACAGGCACAGTAATCCCATCATAATCACACAGCAGCCCTAGCAACAATCTTAACCACTCAGAGTCTCTAGGGCGACGTTACATTTGGCGGGACCCAATCATGATGGTTAGGGTTGGGGCTAGGGCAAGTGGTGAGCGATTGGCTAGCTAACATTAAGCAGCTATCTGTAGCCCCCAGCCCCCAAGCCCCCACCTCAGGAATGTTAAGCATCCTCTTGGTCCTTACTGATTGACCGGTTTAGGGGCGATTCTTCTAGTCTTGAGCAAGGTGTAATTACCTGATTGTTTCAGGGAAGCTGAAACTTAGGTCTTCTAGTTTCTAAGGCTTATTTTAAGCCTGTCATGGCTTTAGTTTGGCTCTTCAAGGGGTTTTTCCTCCTCTTTATTGCCTGAATTCACTCATTTTACTGTTTTGGCTTATCATTTTGAGTAGACTTTCCAGCATGTGCTATAGCTTTTGTGTTTTATGAGGTCATCACAGACTAGGAGACAGGGGGCTCTTAGTCTATTAAATACACAATTGTCAAGGCTATGAGATTTGAACTTAACTCTCTTTGCACCAAACTGGGAACAATTCTTGAAATCCTCTAATGTTACGGGAAAAGAACACTTTATGTGTATTGAATAAAATAAATCAATATTAGCAAGGACCTTGACCATATCATAATGATCCTGAGAGAATACAATCACAGAAAGAGTAGGGAATTGATGAGACAAGACTCAGCTGGGGGTGGGGTGGGGTAGAAACCTGGTCATTGTTGAGATAGGATTTTTTATAAAGCAAAGCCTGAGAATAGAGGTTCCAGGGTAGGACACCAAGGGAGACATGGGAGGGGAAGGAAATATTCTTCCTCTACTTTTTAAGGTCTTCCAGTTGGATTATGGATTATATTTACATGAGACAGGTTAACAGGAGGGAAAAAAAAACCATTTTATTACGTGTCATCGGACGCAAATAATGGCATCGAGAGCTAAAGAAATGATGAAATAGGTAGTTTTTCCACTTTTTAGACAAAGAGACAATACATTTGTGAGGAATTAACAGGGGGGAAAACTTAACTTTGGGAGCTTCAGTCAGTAAGAAATTCTAAACAGTAATTGAGCTGGGGTAGTAAATTAGTACATGTAACAAAGGTGGTTTTTATATAGCCTTCTCTCCTCTAAATTTCCCATTTTGGAGGATAAGATTGTCTCTTTACCTACTGAGACTGGGTGAGGGTGTTTCACGTGGGAGATTTGTTTTCTGCTTTCAGCAGGACAGAGGAGGCCCTGAGTGTTTTTCTTGCATGGTCTGTCTTGTAAATAACTTATATTTAAAATAATACCCCCCCAAAATAAAAATAAAATAATATCCCAAAGTGGGTCATCTTGGGCTGGCCTGCCCTTGGCCTTTATACCTGTTTCATTCTCAGCCAGAATGGTTCTGAGCTACCTGCCGTGCTGGTATAGGGGTTCTGATACCATTTCCAATGTGGGGAGGGGCACTTCCCCTACACCACCACACAAAGCCCTGGACACAGACTGGGTATCCTGATGTGGTAGAGGTGCCTCCCCCACTAAGGAATGTGATGGAGGCCTCCTCAGAACAAAGGAAGGCAACACAGTCCAATCAACTCCTATATACATATGCTTAGCTCTGATCGACTCTGTAACTTGGACTGTGTCCAGTCAGACTATATGTGTCACCATATATGGGAGACAAAAAAGTAGAAATTGCATAGAAGGCTAAACCCCACTGCGCTCGGGGCTCAGTTTTTTGGGTCCGAACCCACTGAGACCATGCAGGCATGACAAATAAAGTTGCTTCCCGGACAAAGAAAGCCTCATGTCCCCTTTCTCTGTGCAAGGATCCTGCTAGACTAACCAGTCACCTCAACTCTGACACATCTATCTAGAGACAGCTTCTGACTCTACAGGTCTAGCTCAGCCCTAGACAGCACCCTCACACACATGCTTGAAATGCCAGTTGCAAGCCCCAGGTTCAAGGTCCCACAACGCTCCTCCTGGTTTGGTTAATTTGCTATAGCAGCTCACAGAATTCAAAAAACTCGTTTATCCACTAGATCACTGGTTTATTATGAAAGGATATTAATGAAGAAACAACCAGAGGAAGAGATGCATAGGGGACTGATGGGCAAAGAGCATGGAGCTTCCGTGCCCTCTTGAGTGTGGCTTGCTCTAAGTATTTCCACATGTTAACCAAACCAGAAACTCCACATCCTGTCCTTTTGGGGTTTTATAGAGTCTTCATTATATAGGTATGATTGATTATATTCCTGGCCATTGGTAATTGAGCTCAATCTCCATCTCCTTTCTCCTTCCCGGAGGTCAGAGAATAGGACTGAAACTTCCAACCCCAATCACAAGCAAGGCTCCACCAGCAACCAGCCCCCACCCTTAGGCTCCTTCCAAGAGCTGTCTCATTAACATAACAAAAGATGCTGCCTTGATCGCTCTCAGTATTTAGGAAATTCCAAGGGGGGAGCTGTGAACCAGGAACCTGGGAGGAAGACCAAATGTATATTTTTCTTATAAATCATGACATCCCAGCTGGGAAGGATTTGCAAGAGATATTTGGTCAAAAGTAGTAAAGACTAATGATTTTTATTTCCCCTTTAACCCTAAGGAACACAGCGTCTAGCCTCTGTTCTCTCAGAGTGCCCATGGTCCTTCTTTGAATGCCTCAAATCACACCACACAAAACACTAAAATAATCAGTGCCTTTCCATGACAAACAATGAAGCCCCAGCTTCTTCGCTTATGGAATTAGGCTAATACTAATACTTTGTAAAATTGCTGGGAGGTTCAAGGGTGGCTGTGTGTGGAACAGACTGAGCACAATGGCATTCACAGCACAAAGATAAAAAGATACTGACTGTCCTTATCATCACTGCTATGGTGACATTTAGAGAAAGGCCATGTACTCACTATCTTCTTAGCTCCTGCCACAGTGTCTGGCATATAAAAGGTGCTCAAAATTTGTGCAATGAATAAAAATATGATTAAAAAATCTAGACTACCCAGAGTTTAGAATTCAGAATCACAAGGGGTCTCCTTCTGATTTGCGATTTGCTTTTTGTTTCTTACGGCTCCCATCAAAAATCCAGCTAGAGAACATAACTTTACGTGAAACTGAGGAAAGTGAAAAAAATTCCCGATTTTATCCTAAACAACAACAGAAAGAATGTGTTTCTAATTAGGGGTAAAAATACCTTGACCACTAGCTTCTAAACACTGACTTCCTGAAAGAAAGTGGAAAAATCCAAATCTAAATAGTAATCTGCAACTTTTCCAAGAACCCACACTCAGGGCCATATCAAGGAATACTCCAGGAGGGAGCGATTTGCATCCACCAATGAAACTGGCTTCCCACTGCAACCCCCCTTTTATAGGCAGAATTCCTTTTCCATTTCCTTGGGGTTTCATTTCTCTTTGTGGGCTGCTTGCAAATTTCTGGTTTGGGAGAGCGACGGAGAGAGAGGGCAGAATCCAGGATGGGTTCCTCCAAATGTCAGGCACAGTAGTGCCAGGGCAGCTGCACCTGAAACCCTGTGCCCAAGGAGGGGCACTGGTGAGGCCAGGAAGGAGGTGAGCACAGCTTCATCTGGTTTCTCTTAAAGCTCGCAGCAAAGGGCCTGGGTTATTGCATTCTTTCTCCATGTCTTACATAAAATCAGATTAGTAACTGCAGAGACAGTCCACTGTTCTCTGTCCTCCTGGCTAGCATTTTGTGTCACCATGGCAACGTCCATAAACAGAGAAGTAAATTAACCTCTAAAGAAGTCTGCTGGCTTCATACTGTCCAAATGGCTCTTATGTTCCCTACTCAAACACTAAAACACAGTTGTGGTGGTGGTGGTTGTAATCTCTGAGCATTATTTGACCCAATAACGACAAAGCCTAGGAACACCGTTTGGTTCTTGTCACACTTTTCTTTAAAAATAAAAAGCCCTTCAGTTACTTCCCATTGCCTACAAAATGACGTCTGTTTCCTTTGCCTGGTGTTCAAAGTTCTTGATCATTTTCAGTGCGGCATCTCCACCATTATTTATCAGTAGCCCCCTTAAGTCATTCATGGAGTTAGAGGTCCAATTTCCTTATCAGATTTTTTTCTTGCCTGACCTTGGTATTTCTGTCCATGTTCCCAGGGGTCATCTGAGCACAACCAAGGCAATCTTCAAGTGTACCCCCAAAACTGAATCCCAGGCTTTCCCTCCTCTCCGTTTCTACTGCCACCAGCCAGGACTAAGCTATCCCCAATTCCATCCTGGATGTCCCAACCAGAGTCTCTGGACTGGGTGTGGTGCCCCTTTCCCACACGCTCTGTTTACAACATGGCAGTCAGATGATCTTTTAAAAATACAAATCAGATTAGTTCATTCTCTAGCTTGAAACTCTCCTGTGATTTTTTAAGCATGTGGATTTGGTCCAAAGGCTTCATGCTGCCTGCTGGGTCCTGTGTGACCTGGCCAGTGCTCATCCATCTGACTTCATTTTGTCCCCTTCTACGCCCTGGCCCTTACTCTTCTGAATCCCTGGCCTTATTTCCATTCCCCAAACATGCTGAGCTCTTCCCTGCTTCTGGTCTTTGCATTTTCTCTGACTCTGGAAGTTTCCTCTAGTTGTTTTGGGGCTGATGCCTTCATCATTTAGATCTCAGCTTTAATGTTTTCTTCATAGAGAATTGCTTGACCACCCCTGTCCGCAGTTACCCAGTGCTGTCTCAACACCCTATCCGATTGTCCTGGTTTGTTTTCTTGACTGCATTAACAGTCTCTGATGGCATCTCACTTATCTAATTGATAACACTGTCCCTGTCTCTCCGTTAGAGAGTAAGTTGGGGGAGTACTATCTCTGTTTGCTTGCCACAGAATCCCTAGTACCTAGTAAAGTGCCTGGCACACAAAAAGCTGTTGATAAATATATTTCGAGGGGCACCTGGGTGGCTCAGTTGGTTAAGTATCCAACTTCAGCTCAGGCTATGATCTCACAGTTCTTGAGTTCGAGCCTCATGTCAGGTTCTGTGCTGACAGTGCAGAGCCTGCTTGGGATTCTCTCGCTGACCCTTTCTGACTTGCGCTCTCTTTCAAAATAGGTGAAGGGGCGCCTGGGTGGCTCAGTCAGTTAAGTGTCTGACTTTGGCTCAGGTCCTAATCTCATGGTTTGTGGGCTCGAGCCCCGCATCAGGCTCTGTGCTGACAGCTCAGAGCCTGGAGCCTGCTTCAGATTCTGTGTCTCCCTCTTTCTCTGCCCCTCCCCCCTCATGCTCTGTTTCTCTCTGTCTCAATAATCAATAAAAACATAAAAAAATAAGTAACTTAATAACTTAAAATAATAAAATAAATGTATTAATACACACACATATAGATAGATGATATAGACATAGATATATAGATAAAGATATAGAAATAGATACAGATAGAATGAATAAACATCATTTTTCAGGATCTATTTATATGCGGCTCTTCTCATGAAGCCTTTATTAACCATTACTAGAAACTTCCTTCCCTTCCTATATACATCTCCTACACAGCACTGATCATCTCATTTAGATGTGTGATTTGCATAGCTGCTATATCTATTAAACTCTAGCTTCTTAAGGATCGTCTGGTCCATTTTCCTAACTTCCCACAAATATCCTCCTGAATCAGAGGTGCTTGATGGAAGAATGTAACTGTCTTGCTTCTTACGTTCGCAGTCGGCCGCCGACATGGGCCTGGACCGACACGGCCGGCCCTCTGGTAAATGTTGAGGCAGACATTGCTTATTTCGTGGTTACTAATTTTAGCAGACACTCTGGTGGCTTGTCTCCCACTCCTCGGCCCACATCTGACGTGTGAGCTGTTGAGCGAACGAGCACAGGTCTTTGCAAGCTGAAGCACGGCAGCCAGGGTCTCTCCGTGGGTACCGCGCGTAAGATTTTCTTCAAAGTCCAGCGGGCACGCAATGCCACCCACACAAGCAGCCTTTGGAGCTGCCGGGGACTGTCTCCCTTCCATCTGGGGTAACCCTCAGTCAGGAGAGACAGAACCTAGGGGTAGGTGCCTCATTTTCCTGTTTTTCAGAAGGGTCATTTTGGGAAACATTCCAGAAAGTTTTCAGGTGTCCTGACGGAACTGAGCCTCTGCCAATAATGGCAGCAACCTCCGCAATACACCTTTGTACTAGATTTTTAACCTTTTCTATGTCAATTGTCCCTTTCCCCTCACTCTTACTTCCTGAAATCACCTTCTAAAAAAACTGTTTTTTTAACATTTATTTATTTTTGAGAGAGACAGAGATGGAGACAGAGTGAGAGCTGGGGAGGGGCAGACAGAGAGGGAGACAACAGAATCCAAAGCAGGCTCCGATGCTGGGCTCAAACTCATGAACCGAGAGATCCTGATGGGAGGTGAAGTCACCCTCTTAACCAACTGAGCCACCACAGCGTCCCTGAAGTCACCTTCTAAATAAGCTGTTAATAGGCTCTTGTCAGAGGGTCTGCTTCAAAGGAACCCCAAATAAAACATTTTCTTTTAAGAACTTCCTTTGCTCTCAACAAATGGTGTCCCTAAGACTGGATATCCACATGCAAAAAAATGAAGTTCAATCCTTACCTCCTACCATATACAAAAATCCATTCAAAATGGATCAAAGACCTAAACATAAGAGCTACAACCATAAAACACAAGGAAAAAAATCTTCATGACATTGTATCAGGCAGTGTTTTCTTGGATGTGACACCAAAAGCACCAGTAGTGAAAGAAAAAATAAATTGGACTATATTAAAATTTAAACTTAATTCCAGTATAGTTAACACACTGTGTTATATTCGTTTCAGGTGTACAATATGGTGATTTGAGAATTCTATACTTTATTCAGTGCTCATCATGATCAATATAATCTTAATCTTTACCTGTTTCACCCCTCCCCCACCCACCTCCTCTCCGGTAACATTTTGTTCTCTATAGCTAAGAGTCTGTGTCTTTGTCTCTTTTTATCTTTGTTCATTTGTTTTGATTCTTGAATTCCACATATAAGTGAAATCATATGTTATTTGCCTTTCTCTGACTTATTTCACTTAAGATTATTCACTCTAGCTCCATCCGTGTTGTCGCAAATGGCAAGATCCCATTCTTTTCATGGCTGAATAATAGTCCATTGCATATATATACCACATCTTCTTTATCCATTCACCTACTGATGGACACTGAGGTGCTCCCATAATTATTGTAAATAATACTGCAATAAACATAGAGGTACATATGTCTTTTTGAATTCGTGTTTTCATATTCTTTGGATGAATAGCAGTAGCAGAATTACTGCATCATATAGCACTTAGCACAGAGGCCAGTGCTGTGCTTGAACTCACGACCCGGAGATCAAGACTTGAGCTGAGAGCAAGAGTCAGATGCTTAACTGACTGAGCCACCCAGGTACCCCACAATTCTATTTTTAATTTCAACACTTAAAACTTCTCTGTGTCGGGGCGCCTGGGTGGCTCAGTCAGTTAAGTGTCCGGCTTCGGCTGAGGTCATGATCTCACGGATCGTGGGTTTGAACTCCACATCAGGTTCTATCCTAACAGCTAGCTCAGAGCCTGGAGCCTGCTTCAGATTCTGTGTCTCCCTCTCTCTCTGACCCTCCCCTGCTCGTGCTGTCTCTGTCTCTCAAAACTAAATAAAAAACATTAAAAAAATTTTAATAAATAAATTAATAAAACGTCTCTGTGTTAAAGGACTCTATCAGCAGAATAAAAAGGCAATCTATGGAATGAGAGAAAATATTTGCAAATCATATGTTAGATAAGGTGTTAATATCCAGAATATGTAAAGAATTCCTACAACTCAACAACGACAAAACACAAACAACACAATTCAAATATGGGCAAAGGAAACAACAAACAGACAAACAAAAAATGAATATGGATAAGGGACATAAATAGCCATTTCTCCAGAGAAGAGATAGAGATGGCCAAAAAGACATGAAAACATCACTAATCAGTAGGGAAATGCAAATCAAAACTATAATGAGATACTCTTTCATACCTTCATTTTCATTTCTACTAGATAGGGCTCACAAATAGGTCGTATATGAGCATGAAAAACAAAACCAAAACTAAAATGTAATAACTGTTAGCAGATATGTAGAGAAATTGGAATGCTTTTGCATTGCTATTGGGAATGTAAAATGGTACAGCCTCCGTGAAAAACAGTATGGCAATTCCTCCAAAAATTAAACATAAAATTATTACATACTCCAGCAATTCTACTTTTGGTATCTACACCAAAGCATTAAAAGCAGGATCTCAAACAGATATTCAAATACCCATATTCACAGCAGCACTATGCACAGTAGCCACAAGATGGAAGCAACCCAACTATCTCTTGACAGATGAATGGATAAACACAACGTGGTCTATACACACAATGGAATATTATCCAACCTTAAAAAGGAGAAAAATTCTGATACATGTCATAACATGAATGAAACTTGAAGACAGTGTGTGGAGTGAAATAAGCCGGTCACAAGAGAACAAACGTTGTATGATTCCACTTACATCTTGTACCTAAAATAGTCAATTTCTCAGAGAAACGGTAGGATGGTGGTTGCAGGGATTCGGGGCAGGGGCAGGGGAGTGGGGAACTATTCTTCAATGAGAACAGAAAGTCCGTTTTGGAAGATAAAAAAGTTCTGAAGATGAATGGTCATGACAGTTGTAAGACCGCATTAGTGAATGTGCTAACGCTACTAAACTGTACAGCTAAAAATGGTTAAAGTGGTAGAAACAAAACAAACCCTCCTTTGCTGCAGATCTCTAGTAACAGAGTGGATTAGTAGCTATCTAAGACTGGAGGGTGTTTGGGGAAAATGGGGAGAAAAATGAGGAGGAACTGCTAGTGGGTGAAAGGTTTCTTTCTGGGGTTGATGAAAATGTTCTAACATTTTTTGTGGTGATGGTTGTACTATTCTGAAAAATAAGTGTATACTTTAAATTAGTGATTTATATGGTATATGAATTATACCTCATTAGGTGGTTATATTTAAAAAAGAGAAACAAAAGCAAAAGAGAAACTTCTCTTGTTGTTTGACAATCTTTTTACTTAGGCAACTAATCAATAACACTGACTCTGCATGACATTCTATCTTGTATCCCAAAATTCAAATTCCTTTCTTCTTCTCCATCAAAATTATCCTCGGCCCCATTTTTCTCAACTTTCTATATAAAAAACCCCTTAATATGACACATATATGTGTTTTTAATTTTATTTTTTTAATGTTTATTTATTATTGAAACAGAAACAGAGCATGCGTGGGGGAGGGTCAGAGAGAGAGGGAGACACAGAATTGGAAGCAGGCTCCAGGCTCTGAGCTGTCAGCATAGAGCCTGATGTGGGGCTGGAACTCACAGACCGGGAGATCACGACCTTAGTCGAAGTCAGATGCGTACTGAGCCACCCAGGCTCAGAGCCTGGATCCTGCTTTGGATTCTGTGTCTCCCCGCCCCTCTCTCTCTCTCTCTCTCTGCTACTCCCCCACTTGTGCTGTGTCTCTCCCTTTCAAAAATAAACATTAAAAATATGTAATAAAAAGAAAAGTAAACAGCACATTTATACAATGGAATCCTAAACCAGAATGTTAAAATAGATCTTTATTATAGAATAAAGACCAAGAATCATGAAGTGGAAACAAATCAAGTCATAGGACAGGGTTGTTATTAGACTTCATTTTCATTTCTACTAGATAGAGCTCACAAATAGGTATGTATATGAGCATGAACGAACATGTGCATGTTTATAAAAGCTTGTAGGGTGCACACCAGGCATAATGTTCCTGGGCTGTGACTGTGTTATGTGTGTGCCTGTGGGTGTTGGGGAAGAAGGGTTCACGTCAGCAAGGTGATGATCCATTAGCTGAGGATATCACTTTCCCCTTGTGGAACAGGCAGTTTGTCCCAGCCTACTGTGCTAAGTAGTTCAGTAATTCATGTAATCATCCAGATAATTGGGGAGGCCAATTACATTATTATTATTACCATTAGTATTATTATTTATGCTTTACAGATGAAAAAAGTAAGGCACAGAAATGTTAAGTCATTTGCTCAGTATCAAACTCTTGTAAAGTACTAGAGCCAACATTCTCTTTAGCCAATATTTAGCTTCTTAGCTAATTACTTTTTTTTAAATTTATTTTTGAGAGACAGAGAGAAACAGAGCACAAGCAAGGGAGGGGCAGAATCCAAAGCAGGCTCCAGGCTCTGAGCTGCCATGCGGGGCTTGAACTCGCAAACTGTGAGATCATGACCTGAGCTGAGGCCAGATGCTCAACCCACTGAGCCACCCAGGTGCCCCATAGCTAATGACTTTTGAAGTGCAGATGAAAAATACTTATCAGCAGAGTAATCTCTAATTTCAAGATAGTTGTTCTTTCTTCATCACAAAGAGACACGTAGGGGCGCCTGGGTGGCTCAGGATGTCAGCTCAGGTCATGATGTCACCGGTTCATGGGTTTAAGCCTCGCTTCGGGCTCTGTGCTGACAGCTAGCTCAGAGCCTGGAGCCTCTCTTCAGATTCTGTGTGTCCCTCTCTCTCTGACCCTCCCCTGCTCACACTATCTCTCTCTCTCTCTCTCTCTCTCTCTCTCAAAAATAAATAAATACAAAACATAAAAAACAAAAAATAAGAAAAAACAAAGAGATTCATAGATTTTTCCCATTTTTTATTTAACATGGGGAAATATTTTCCCCTGAGGAGTATATACAATTAAAGAAATATTTGTCTATATTATACTGATATCATCAGCAATATTTGTTCTTATCAATATGCAGTTAGAAATCTTCAAACTGCCCCTTTCTGGGGTGCTTGGCTGGCTCAGTGGGTAAAGCACACAGCTCTGGACCTTGGCGTCATGAGTCTGAGCACCACGTTGGGCACAGAGTTTACTTAAAAAATAAATTTTCACACATGTTAGCATGAGCACTGGCATTACTCATAGGGGATGAATCACAGGAATCTACTCCTGAAATCATTATTATTGCACTAGATGCTAACTAACTTGGATGTAAATTTAAAAATAAATTTTAAAAAGTAAGATATCAAACTATCCCTTTATTTTCCATACCTTTAAGTAGTCAAAATGTTGAATGAGGGAAAAATCCCAATATCCAAAAGTCAAAAACCCATCACTCCCCATTCATGTCCACTTACTGTCTCTGTCTCTAATAATCTGAAGAGAAGGAATGTTTGTAGCTAAATCCCTGTAAATACATCTATAAAGCAGAGAACTTGCTGCCTGAGAGTAAAAATGGGAATGAAAAAGACTGAAAGGTTTTCAATCAGTTGAAGACAGAAAGAGTAGTTTAATTGGAACATAATTTGCTAGTTTTCCAGCATATGCCAAATAAAAATAGTTTTGGAAGATGATGGGAAAATGTCAATTCTGCACTAGAGCAACCTACTCTCTTGGCAAAGAGCATAGAGGTGGGGTTAAGCAATGGAGGAGAACGAGAGAGGTGGAGAATCAAGCATAACAACTACCCCGAACACACACACACAAACACACAGATGCAGTGTTTAGCAATTACATGAAATGAACAAGGAAGTCCACATTCCTGCTCAGAATTGCTTACCGGTGACTCCTATCTCTTTGAAATTCCCGTCTCCTCCATCTGTGAAATCACATCCTTCCAATTTTATTTCCCAGAAACAATTGCCAAGTATGGATTCTTTGTCGAGTCTGTATATGAAGGAACTTGAAGGATTTATAAATAAAAGGCAAATCAAGGCAAAGAAATACCCTGGGACCAGTGATTCAGGTAAACTATTTCTCTCTCCTTTCCGTTCTCTGATCCATGTGAACCTTGGCCTCTTGCTTTCTCCTCCTTTTCTGGTCCCACTGCATCTGAAGCCACTCGAAGCCCATTTCATAGGCATGTTTCCTATTTTGTGTTTGCTTGGACATGTTTACAAACAAGTCAAAATGACAGAAGACATTTTCTTAGATTCATTTTGGTGTCGAAGGGGTGGGAGAAGTGGCACACTTCATATAAGAGAGGACAGAGTTCCACCCTGGTCAGGGTTGGGGGCGGCTCGCCTGTCACCAGACCCGCACACTCTGCTTCCTGGGCTCACAGCCACAACACATGTCTCAGACGGCCTAGCGGTCAGAGGCGGTTCGTGCAAGTCCCCCAGCTCCTGCCCTCCGTGCTCATTCTTCTTCTCAAGTTGGTGTGAAAACAGGACAGAAATTTGAGAAGCTGTTGAAGGAAGCCGAGCCATGGAAAGGAAGGGGCTGGGGCACCTGCATCGCCCTGTGGAGGACAGAAGCTCACCTTTCCAGAACGCCTACTGTGGGTTTCATAAGGGCCATCATGCATTTTGAAGTTGGTTTGTTACAGCAGCTATTTTCACCTAAGAGATACACGTTTTATTTCACCAGAAGAGAGCTTGGAATGAAGAGGCCATGGCTAAGAATTTGATCAGGTTATTAGAAAAGACTACAGTGCAAAACACCATGATCATTTTGGTTGAGAAAGCAGAGACCCCAAGAGAATGACTGAAGTCCCAAGAAATCAGATCAAAAGAACTGTAGAGTTCTTTAAACTTTTTTTTAATGTTTATTTTTGAGAGAGAGACAGAGTGCAAGCAGGAGAGGAGTAGAGAGAGAGAAAGAGACACAGAATCTGAAGCAGGCTCCAGGCTCCGAGCTGTCAGCACAGAGCCCAATGTGGGTTTCGAACTTGTGAACCAGGAGATCATGACCTGAGCTGAAGTTGGATGTTTAACCCACTGAGCCATCCAGGCACCCCAAGAACTAAAGCGTTTTACATAACAGAGCAAGAAGGTTCTTAAAAGTTTTCTAGAGCAATCCAAGAGTGGTAAAGAGGCTCTAAAATGCACATTTTGGGGTTGAATTTGTACTTTGGAGAGATGAAAGGAAATATTAGAGAATGAATGGAAAAACAAAGTGGCATCAGTGAGAGGACCTGCTGAGAAACCGGCCAGTGGCAAGTTGTTCAGTAGTCTGGCTGCAGCAAGATCTTAAGAACATGGAAGCCTTACATTAAATTTTATGTCATTCGCTTTGTTATGATGTGACATAACTCTCTTCCACAAATGTCATGCATTTCCTTGTATTGGGATATTTTAAGGAAATCGAGGAAAATACGTTGCAGGTCACATCCAGCCTTCCAGAGAATAGGGCAGAGAGATAAGAGTGGCAGTGATTGTTTATCAAAAGCTAGCAGTGTGAGAAAAAAATGACAAGGAGAAAAATGTAAGCTTCCCAGAATTCTTGGGGATAATGGTGAGATGCTGGGTTTTCTACTACGTGTGAATACGGAGTGATATAAACTATTTTTACCCGCTGGCTCTGAGGTTGTACTGTTTATGACTTATGCCAGGTGTCACCAGTTACTGTGTGACTTTGGACAAGTGAGTGGATTTCTCTGGGCCTGAATTCTGAACCCTATAAAAAGAGGATAATACCAGAACCTACCTCCTAGTGGTGTTATGAGGGTTAAATTAATTAAATGCTGTTAAGATAAATGACTTTAGTATCTGGACTATCGTAAGCCTTCAACAGACTTTATCTTATGTAATGATCACCATTATGACTATTCCATGTGGAAGATACTGTAGCAAAGTCAGGAACCTGTAAAGACTGAGCTTTTAGAGCATGTGGTTTTATGAGATGATTTATGATGAAATGCCATTCACAGACAACTATTATAAGTGGATGTAAAATTAGCTGAGGGCAAAAACGTCTGCCTAAAGAAACATTATTAAAATGAGGTTATTTCCTGCCAACATGGCTAAAATTAAAAAGGTTAATCATTCTCGAATTGACCTGGAATTCTTATATACCGCCAGTAGGACTAAAAATGGGTGCAGCCACTTTGGAAAACTGTTTAGCATTATCCATTAATATTGAACATATGCAAACCTACAGCCCAGCACTTTCATTCCTAGATGTATGCTCAGTAGAAATACATGTATTTGCTCACTAAAAACTCTTTAGAAGGATGTTTATTCCACCATTATTCCTGATGTCTTCAACTTCAAACTGGATGCAAGCCCAATGTCCACCAACAGAACAGAAAAACTAATACCATGGAATACCACAAAGCAATAGTAATAAAAAATGAACTGCTGCTACATACAAAAACATAGGCAAATCTTACCAAAATAAGGCTGAGAAGAAAAAAGCATGACAGGAAGGATTAGATACCATAGGGTTCATTTATATACAATGAATTTATAGATTTACAGATATATAATGAATATACAGAGTTGAATACTGCATAGTGAGGTGAAAGTATGGTGTTACATGTCAGAGTAGTCAGGATCCAGGAAAGCCAGGGATAGTGATGTTCTAGATCTTTCCCTGGGAAGTGGTTGCGCAGGTATGTTTACTTTGCCGTAATTCTGCGCACTGCACTTCGGATGTGTGCCCTGTTATACTTCAGGAAGAAGTTTTTTTAAAAGAGGACCCTTGATGAAGGTTGGATTCAGTGTTCATCCCAATTAGATCCGAGGTGGCCCTTGTCCTCTGCTCCCAGGATCACAAACTTTTGGTCTCCATCACTGTTCAGAAATGAAACTAAAACGGGGATGCAGGCCCCGCAACCGGACGCGGGGCTCCTAGCTGCCCTTAGTTACTGTTAGAGAAACCTACAAAATCGTCTCAGGAAATAACATAAAGTTACCTCCTAAGAAGCCTGTGGGATGCTCTTCTGCCTGAGGTAACAAACATAATGTGCTGTTTGCAAGAGAAATTCATAATAATTTGCAGCTCGTGGTATTCACAGGCTGCAGAACTTCCTTTGTACACTGGATGGGACCCTGCTAATGCAGTCTGCCAGGAATGTTTTATGCTCCAGGCTCCTGCACAGAACAATGCCTCACAACAATCACCCCAAAACCTGATGCGGAGTCGCCCCAAGGGATACGATGATCAAGAAAGGAATTAGGGCTGACCTAGTTCCTAGTCTACCAGTAGGATCCAAGATCCTGAGACCCTTACCCTGAGTTTCACCCTTTTAAAAAACCCCTGCTTGTAAGCCCTCAGGGAGTTTGGGACTTTGAACATTCGCTTCCCTTTCTCCCGAGTGCTGCCACACCAGTAAACAGCCTATCTTTCTTCACTGTAAAAGTTTGATAGTAGTTTTTATTGGCTTGCTGCACATTGTGTGGACGGATTCTGCTTTGGTTTGGTTACAAAACCATAGGAAAGACTCCAAGCTTACCGCGAAATCACCTAAACCAAGGAACTAAAGGAACTCAGCAATCACACCACACATTCTGGTCTGTTCCACACAAGTTAATAGTTCCACTCAAAACTGCTTCCAAACTTAGAAAAATGAAGAAAGACCTTCTATTTCCACTAACCTATTTGTCTTAGCATTTCCATTGCTCCGCACAGCAGGAATTTTCTTTCTTTTAAAAAAATAAATTAGCTTATTTATTTATTTTAAATTTCACCTATGCTTTATTATTATTATTATTATTATTATTATTATTATTATTATTAGACAGAGAGCGTAAGTGGGGGAGGGGCAGAGAGAGAGGGAGACAGAAGATCCGAAGTGGGCTCTGCTCTGACAGCAGCGAGCCCGATGTAGGGCTCGAAATCATGAACTATGAGAACACGATCTGAACTGAAGTCAGATGCTCAACCGACAGAGTCACCCAGGTGCCCCCCAAATTAGCTATTTTAGATTCAGTGTTGAAATTCATTTTAGTAAGCTTCTTACCAAAAATATAGTCATCTGTAAGTCTTTCCACAGAAAAGTTTCAAGTTCATTCGCCCAGCCGTTTCTACATTTGCTGATATCATTTTGCCCCCCAAAATAATTCATTACAAATTTAATAATCAGAATTCCCAACAATAGAAAACCTTCTCTTCATCACTATTTACACTTGCGGTTCCTTATTGTGTGCTTGCTTCTTTCATTTGTGTCTCACCCTTGAGACTGTAAGCTTTATAAGGGCAGGGATCAAATCCCTTTTTGATTCCTTTGTTATATATTTGATACTTAGAAGATACATGCATAAATAAATGACTAAATATTTTTATGATCCACCCAAGTCAATATGGTGTCAACATTTTTAAGGAAGGTGCAATAAACAAAATCTTATGCAGATCCTTGATTTATCAAGTATATAACATCAAGGCTATGATGTAGGATTGTCTTTAGGTAATGAAAACCATGTAAGCACCTAGATAAGTAATTACGTAACTCTGTGTCCTGGGTAGAACTATTCATATATTCAGCTAGCAGGCAAGTTTCTGGATTTTTTGGCAGACCTGCAAATAAGCAAAAAAAGTCACAGTGGAATTAGACCACTGTGAAACCACCATCAACGTCCTCTGTACTTCTTTCAACTCTCATCTTTTGTGTAGTCTCTCCCTTCACATCCTTCAGCATTTTATTAGACCTATGAAACTGTCAAGTAGAATAGTAAAAATAGATCCTATTTATTGAGCAGTTACTCTGCTCTGCTTGTGCTGTTCTAAGGACTTTATGCACATTATTTTATGCAATCCTACTTACTGCCATTTTGTAGCTGAAGGAAGTAGAGGGAAGGTAGAAGAGATTAAAAATCGTACACAAATCAAACATCTGCTAAATTGGGATTTAAATACAAATCATTGGTTTACTCATGGATTGAACAAATCTGGGTTGTTTTTCTTTTGTTTGTTTTGTCTTGTTGTGTTGTTTTGACTGCCTACCTTGTTAGACCTACCTCCTATTAATACCTAAACAATCTTAATACAGCACTGACAAGTAAGTGCCTTTGTCAATCTATCTTGGCAAGATACTTCACTGTACCTCATCCATTAATTCTTTTATCTGCTTATCACTAGGAAGAAGTCTTTTAGCTTACTATTTAAAAAATTATTACTGATATTTCTGAGAGACATATTCAGTGTGAATCATAGAAAGGTATGTTTACTTTGTATGCCCTGAATCTTGATTCTTCTCTTGAGAAGACCTATAAAGGAGCTAGTACAATTCTTCCAAGATAGAGCAGAAATGATAATCACCCTACCCAGGGCGTTGACCATGAAACTTGATGAAGCAGACTGGGCACTGGATAGAATCATGCAGGAGAAGTTAAACACACTGGACTCCCAGGCATCCATCTGTGGTTCACTCTATGGGAGCCAAAGAGTGATTCAGAGAGAAGCAACAAGACTGTTTTCCATCCATCTTATTATCTACATTCCATGTGTGCTTATCATCAGCTTATTGTCCAGATGTTTCTTCTCTGATCTCAGACTGTACTTGCATTCCTATTCAGGGTGCCATTTATTCTGAAAATCTCCAAGGCCTTTCCCCTGGAATCAGTTTCCTTCAGGTAGAAAAAGAAAGACAATATAAAAAAAAGAGGTTATATCATCCAACTCTGTAAGAAACAATTTAGAACCCTCCTCCCAAACATGGTTTCTTTCTTTGTTGGATTATAAGTTAATTAGGAGGTATCATGTTTCTGTTTTTTGGGTTGTTGACCTTCAGAATTCAAAGACATACACAGAGTTGACTCAGGTTTGAGTTTGGGACACACACTGTATTGTAGAGTTAAATTAGCCCAGGGAGGTATTTCATGGCTACTGAAGACTATGTCAGAATGGAGATGTGGATAGGGAGGTTTGGCTTCTCCAGGAAATATAGCTATAGTCTCACGGGAAATAGGTGACTTCTGAGAGCTGAGAACATGCAAGGGACCCACATTAACTCTCAATAAACTTATAATTCTACACGAGGACATCAATGATTATGTGTGACTCTGTTCTTCTTTGGGGTTCCTATAAAGTGTGCATTGCAAAGCACATGTAGTTTCTGCCTTTTCGTATGTGATATTTTATTTGCAAGAAGCTATTCAACAGGCATTCAACATGCTGAGGCATTTACTGAGAATCATTATAAGTGGTAGTGTAGTTTTTAGAACATCAATACAAAAGGCAGGCAGTGTGGCTTCACTGTGAAGGTGGTTATATCTAGCTATATTCTCCTGGGTAAATTCATTCATTCACCACTTAATAAATTCAACATTTACTGGGTCCCTATACATGCGTCTGGCAGTTTTTAAGGCACTGGGGTTATAGTAATAAAAAAAAAAATAGGCAAGATCTCTATGTCCTGAGGGAGATAAACGTAGAATCAGTAAATACACTAAAATCACATTAGAAAGACTGTTAATACTGTGCTGTAAAATAGACACAGGAATAAGGGATAGAGAGTGAGTTGAAGTGGTAAGGGTATAATTTTAAATGGGAAGGTCAGAGAAGGCCTCCTTAAGAAAGTGATTTTATTAGTCAGGGTTTACTAGGGAAACAGAACCAAGAAGAGATAGATTAGATAGATAGATAGATAGATAGATAGATAGATAGATAGATAGATAGATAGATAGAGATAGATAGATAGATACAGACTGTTATGAGAGTTTGTTTCATACCATTATGGAGGTGAAGAAGTCCTACAATCTGCTGTCTGCAAGCTAGAAGTCCAGGAAAGCTGGTGATGCGCTTCCCATCCAAACTTGAAGGCCTTACATCCAGGGAAATCAGCAGTGTGGATCCAGATCTGAGTCCAAAGGCCTGAGAGCCATGAGTGTCTATGTCCAAGGGCTAGAAAAGATGGGTGTTCCAGCTCAAGCATCAAATTTACTCTATCCAGATTCTTAACAGATGGATTTCATCCACTCACCTTTATTTGGTCTACTGATTGAAATGCTAATCTTGTCTAGAAACATGCTCACAGATACACCCAGAAATAATGTATTAGTAGCCATCTAGGCATTTCTTAGCCTAGTCAAATGAACCTGTAAAATTAACCATTACAATTATATTTGTAAAAGTTGAATTCAAATGTAAAGAAGTTGAGTGAGGAAATCAGGAGTTCAACTATAAAAAAAGTGCTTTAGGGTGAATGACCAGTTCAAAAGTCCTGAGATACAAAGTCCTTAATGCTTTGGAGGAACAGCAAGGAGAGACCAGCTGGGACAGAATAGAGTGAGTGAGGGGGAGAGTTGTAGGAAGTCAGGTCAGAAAAGTCCTAAGAAAAGTAATAGAGGCCATACCATTTACTGATACTAAGAGCAGAAATAGACTCAAATACTCAGAACTCAGTCAGCAGTGGATATATCCAAGACTTTTTTGCCACCATCAGTTAGGAACATAGGAATAGATATTACATGATGAGTAAGTAAATAGTAAATAAAAAACTAGGGACCCCTGAGTGGCTCAGTTGGTTAAGCGTCTGACTTCAGGTTAGGTCATGATCTTGCATTCATGAGTTTGAGCCCCGTGTCAGCTCCAACCTGGAGCCTGCTTTGGATTCTGTGTCTCCCTTTCTCTCTGCCCTCCCCAGCTCATGCTCTGTTTCTCTCTCTCTTTCTCTCAAAAATAATTAAACATAAGGAGGAAAGAAAGAAAAAAAAAGAAATTTTAAATAAATTTTAAAAAACCTAAAAGATCTAATCTTTTCAAAGACATTCATAATCCAAGAAAATCTGATGGATGGGATATGTTTGAATCAGCTTATTACAACATAGAACATTATGGAGAACTCAGAAGACAAATGTAAGACTTTTGAAGAGGTTATCCTGGCACCGTAGAACCAAAATCTTGCTGAAAGGGCGTCTCAGATGGTTTTCTGTATTGTAGGTAATCAAAATGCAATTCAAACTGACTTAACTAACAAAGGAGATGTATTGCCTGTCATAACTAGAAGATTCAGAGTTAGCAAAGGCTTCAGAATTGATTTGATTCCGCAACTCAGCAGTTTCATCAAGGGCTCATCATTCATCACTCTCCTTTGCCTTCCACACTGACACTTTATTCAGAAAAAGGCTACCCTCATTACAGATGGCTGCAGTAGCTCCAGATTTGATATCCTCATGCCATATCATCCAGAAGGTGACAAAAGATGTTTTTTAGAAGGTCTCTCAGAAGAGTGAGCAACCACAAAATTACTCAGCAGAGATTGTCTTCTCATTGACCTTAACTGAATCACAAATACTTTCCCAATCTAAACTCTCAGATGGGTGAATTCCATACAGTGATAGCAAAGGACTGGTTTACCATGATTCATTCATTCATTCATTCAATATTTGAGTGCCTATTATGTGTCAGGCATGTTTTAAGCATTTGGAGTACAGTGGTAAAGGAAATAAAAATCCATATCATGGTGGAGGAGGGGAGATAGACATTTACACAATAAATAAGTGCATTATGTTTTAGTTTAAAAGGTGATAAGTGGGGGGTGGGGGCGCCTGGGTGGCTCAGTCGGTTGGGCATTGGACTTCAGCTCAGGTCATGATCTCAGATTGTGAGTTGGAGTCCCATGTCGGGCTCTGTGCTGACAGTTCAGAGCCTGGAGCCTGCTTCAGATTCTGTGTCTCCCTCTCTCTCTCTGCCCCTTCCCCACTCATCCTCTGTCTCTCTCTCCTTCAGGAATAAATAAGCATTAAAAATTTTTTTTAATAAATAAATAAAAGGTGATAAATGCTGTGGAATAAAAAGACAAAGCAGAAGAAAGGGAAATTGGATGGTTATAAGTTGAAATAGATAATTTTGATTTTAAACATGGTGGTTAACATAGGACTCATTAAGAAGACAAGGTTTGAATAAACCTTGCAAGTAAAGGAGAGAGTTGTCTATCAGATTATCTTCACAAAGAGCACCCCAGGCAGAGAAAATAACCAACGTAATGACTCTAAGGCATGAGCAAGCGTGGCACAAAGAATAGCAGTGAAGCCAACGTGGTGCAAAAATGCAAGATGAGATCAGAGACATAATGGAACCAGATTATGTAAATTTTGTGAGCACCTGAAAAGGCTTGACAATTATATGGAATGAGAGGGAGAACCACTCTTTGTTTGTTTGTTGTTTGTTTGTTTTTCAGCTGAGAAATTTCATGATCTGACTTGTTTTTATTTTTTCATTATTATTTTTAAATTTTTTGATGTTTATTTTTGAGAGTGAGAGAAACAGTACAAGCAAGGGAGGGGCAGAGAGGGAGACACAGAATCTGAAGCAGACATGGTACCTAAACTCATGAACCATGAGATCATGACCTGAGCCAAATTCAGACACGCAAGCAACAAAGCCACCTGGACACCATGATCTGACTTTGGTTTTAAAACCAAAAAATAGTGGTTTTAATGTAACCATCATTACACCCATCTGTGATGTTGTAAATGGAGTATATGGGGACAGGAGTTGAAATAGGGGGTCCAGTTAGGAGGCTGATGAAGTAATCCAAGTGAGAGAAGATAGCCCTCAGAATCAGGTAGCAGCAGGAACTGGTGCAAAGTAGTCAGACGCAGGACATGTTTTGTTTTGTTTTGTTTTGTTTTAAGTCGGCTCTTTGCCCAGGGTGGAGCCCAGTGTGGGCCTTGAACTCACGACCTTGAGATGGAGACCTGCACTGAGATCAAGAGTCGATGATTAACTGACTTAACCACCCAGGCACCCCTGGGAAATGTTTTGAAAGTTGAACCAACAATATTTTTTATTGAGTTATTTATAACTATGAAAGTAAAACAAGAGTCGGGGATGATTCTGAGCTTTTTGATCTCAGCAACTGTTAACAGTGAACAAAGAGGTTTTGGAAAAGGTAGTATTTCAGTGGAAGATCGGGAATTCAGTTTTGACTCATCAGTTTGAGATGGTAAGAGGGTAGTTGGAAATAGTCACAGTCTGTAAGATAGTACGAAGCTGGAATATAAATTGTAGAGCCATCAGTTAATAGATATTATGAGACCATCAAAGAAGTGAGAGATACTGCTGAGAGGTCAACTGAAATGACTTCTGAGAATAGATCGTGGGACTTACAATATGAAGATCACTGGGGATTAAAACAGGAGCAGTTTAATTTTTATTTATCGTTTATTTTTATTTATTTATTTATTTTTTTAATGTTTATTTTTGAGAGAGAGCAAGAGCACAGGGGAGGTGCAGAGAGAGAGGGAGACCGAAGATCTGAGGTGGGTTCTTCTCTGACAGAAGAGAGTCCAGGGTGGGGCTTGAACTTACAAACCATGAGATCATGAGCTGAACTGAAGTTGGAAGCTTAACTGACCGAGCCACTCAGGCTGCTATTTTATTGTTTTTAATTAATTTTTTTTTGATAGAGAAAGTGCGCTTGTGCATGTGAGCAGGGGAGGGGCAGAGGGGGAGAGAGAGAGAGAGAGAGAGAGAGTGAGAGAGAAAGAGAAAGATAGAATCCTAAGCAGTTTCCATGCCCATTGTAGAGGACTTGAGTTGGGGTTCCACCTCACAACCAATAGATCATGACCATGAGATCATGACCTGAGCCCAAATCAAGAGCTGGACATTTAACTGATTGAGTCACCCAGGCATCCCAAGATGGGAGCAGTTTTAATCAAGTGGTAAAGAGAGGAGAAAATGTGGCAGATAGCCTCCATTCCTTACTTTGCTTTTTGTAGGAATATATTTTCCCTCACATTATGAGGAGTGCCCAACACTCCTCACTTTGAATTTTTGTTTCTTGCTTGACCAAAAGAAGTGATGTTCTGAGAAGTGACAGTGTGCCCAGTTCTCTTCAACACATGTTTGGAATGATCCCATTTGGAACCCATCATGGAACCCACCATGCTGAGAGAAACCCAAGCCACATAGGGAAGCCAGGATAGTCCTGACGGATAGCATCAACTGCCAGCTTTGTGAGTGAGCTATTTTAGTGTGCGGCCAATCAGTCTGTTAGATGACTCCGACCTCAGCCATTGTGTGGGTGCAACCATGTTGTAGGCTGAGTTCCCCAGGAAGCAGATTCTGAGACAGAGGAGGTTCATTAGGGAGACCTCTGAGAATGAATACCTGTTGAAGGGAAGGGAAACATAGGAAGCAGGACTGACAAAAGGAGAAATCAAACTTCTAACCAATCTCATCAGAAGTCTCAACTGACTCCTTTAGGGAGTTCTGAGGCTGAGATAATTCCATACATATCTCCCAAGTTGGCCTTTATATTCACATACTCGTTAGTCATTAGACGTGGGCTACCCTGGGAAGAGTGTGAGACCTTGGATGAGGTGACCCTCAGAGGCATTCCCTGAATGAGACTGATAGCTGAGAGTCATCAGCCATGCCCCCACCAACTGGCACAACATGTCCTTCATTCCTAAAATAAGATCTCATTGACATATCACAGTGTTAACTATAAAATTCATGATGGAACCCAAGAGAGAATTGGCCAGCTGAGCCCAGTTAACACACAGAATCATCGGAGGTGACAATAAAAATTGTGGTTCTAAACAATTTCGAACAATTTAGGGCTGAGGGAGTTAGTTATGCTTCATAGATAACTAGAAGGAAAGAGGAAATAAAGATTGAGCTTTGAAGGATTTGTATATTAGAAGCACGTGGAGAAGAGTAGAAGCCAGTAAAAAGCCAAGGAAGGAAGGACTGGTAATAGGGGATAAAGCAAATCTGTTATGCCAGACTTGGCCCTGTAGACCTTCAATCCATCCTTCATTTTTCCTCCCCTTGACTCTGTGTGGCAGTGGAATTGACCAGGACAACCTGCTCTTCCAGGATTCTCATGTGGCTTTCTAACTGGGAATAACTATTGAAAGGCAATGATGGAAAACTACAGTGAGGGAGAAAATTAGAGATCAAGGACTTTCTCTCTTTCTCTGGGGTGGTGTCTCTGGTTGTGGCTATACCTCTTCTGGGGTTGTGGCTTCTGCTAGACAAATCCTCCACGGCTGGTTAGCCCCAAGACCATGGGCACCGTCTCTCCTTGTCCCTGCAGCCTAGGTTGGTACTGAATTTCTGCTGTTGCCAATCTGTGCTTTCCTCACTATCTCCTGTTTGGCTTTTCATGTTTTGTCACCCGTGTCATCAAGGCCCCAAATTAAATCCCCTTTGTTAAAATACTAAGAACAGTTTTTGTTTTCTTGGTTAGATCCTGATGGACTAGGTTCTGGAAGCCAAGTGAAGAAAGTGTGCTAACTGCTGTTGAGAGATCAAGAAGGTGAGGGCTAAGAATTGATTAATGGATTTAAACAAAATAGAGGTCATTGGTGACATGACCAGAGCAATTTCTTTGGAGTGGTGGGCAAATGAAAAATCAATTGCAGGAAATCAGACACCACTGCCACAGCTGTGGTAGGGTCAGTTTTCCAAAGTATTGACATATGGAACAGCTGGAGTGGATGTGGGGAAATAAGCACAGTATCTACTCTTTATTTTTTATTTTGAGTTTATTTATTTTGAGAGAGAGAGAGAGAGAGAGAGCGAACAAGAGTGTGCATGCAAGCAGGTAAGGGGCAGAGAGAGAGGGAGACAGAGCATCCCAAGCAGGTTCCGTGCTGTCAGCATGAAGCCCCACATGGGGCTCAATCCCACAATCTATGAGATCATGACCTGAGCCCAAACCAAGAGTTGGACACTCAAGCAACAGGGCCTCCCAGGCACCTCCAGGGTATCCACTCTCACAGGAGAGAGGCAGAAGACTGAGGACACAAGAGGAAGTTCATCCAGATGGAAAGAGCCAAAGGTAGAACCTTCCAGTGAATGAACCCAAGGACTTAGGTTCCTGGCAGAAACACACACCATAGGAGAAAGGTAAAGTCACATAAGGAAAATTCAGACACTTTGTTTAAAGCATTGGAAAAACACAGAATTCTTTTGGGGAACAGTGACTTTCTGCTTTCCAAAGTTCATTTTTGGAATGAGACAAACCACTTAGCAGTGTATCATAGATGAGTTTATTGCAAGAAGTTAGTATAAGCCGATAAAATAAGTTTATCTGCCGTAAAACTTCAGAATACAAGCTTTTGAGTAGTGAGTCCACTTGAGGGACTCTAACCCAAAGAAATAATCCTAAAAAGGGAAATGTTTAGACATGAAGATGAACACCAAATTATTATTTTTTTAAATAGGAAAGTGGAAAATGTATTAGTTGTTCGGGAATCTGGAAATACATAGTTAACTGCAGAGCACCCACTCAGGACACTATTATAAAAAGTAGTAGAAGCTACGGTTCCATAAAGAAAATATTCAAAGAAAATACAGACAGTTTTATGTTCAGCTTTCAAAATGAAGGATGCAGCATTTCTAGGCAAAGCATAATTATAACTAAGTAGATGTGTGCCAACATTTAAATAACAGTGTAAGGGTGGTAATATAGAGACTCTAGGTAATCTTTCTACTTTTCTATGCTTTATTCATTAATCATATATATTTTTTAATATTAGGAAAAATAAACTCCTTAAAAGGAAAAACAGTTTAGGTGATAGGACACAGATTCCCTACTGGAAAAATTCTATGTTTAGTAGGAAGCACAACAAAACTGATTTCTTTTATTATTAGAATAAACAATATCTTAGCTAATCCAAGTCTTTTTTTAAAATATTTTATTTATTTTTGATACAGAGAGAGACAGAGCATGAGAGGGGGAGGGGCAGAGAAAGAAGGAGACACAGAATCTGAAGCAGGCTCTAGGCTCTGAGCTAGCTGTTAGCACAGAGCCTGACGCGGGGCTCGAACCCACGAACATGAGATCTGACCTGAGCCGAAGTCGGAGGCTTAACTGACTGAGCCACCCAGGCGCCCCATTAGCTAATCCAAGTCTTAATCTGAGTTCTAATTTCTTTTGTTGCTTGTGATTAGCACAATATTTATACTTGTGTCAAAGCTGCCTCCGTTCTTATCCTAGCTTTTAGTTCACAGTCATATTGCAATGCTTGAACTCACAAAATTGCATGTATGCAGATGTCACAGCCAACTGCTGCAAGTTTCTGGGATCCTAATTATATAGATGAGAGCTTGTGTTGCATGCAAATGGATTGAAAATCTTCACACAGAGAGGAATTAAAAAAAATAGGCCGTATTAAAAATATCTTTAACACAGGAGGAAAAATAAATGGAGGATTGAGTCTGAGATGAAATTATGCCACTCAAATATATTATGAGTTCTCAGTCCCTGACTTGAAAAGATCCATCCACAATCTCCCCATCCAGAACAAACATCTTTTTGAAACCACTCTGATATTTAAAACCTAAATGGATCTCATAAATGTTATGCTTTCTTTATATTGTTGGAGGGTGTATGCTGACAAAAGATAAGGCAGCTCTCAGAGCGTAAGTTAAGCTTAAAAGAATGTCAATGTCAACCAGTATAATAATTTTAACAAACCCTAACAATAAAGAAATATTTGAGATTCCACTGTAAATGAGGAGAATTCAACAGTTCTTATTGCTTCTTCCTAAGGTTACTCAAGAAGCCTTAATCAGCATTATCTGCTTGGCTTTGATCATAACAACAGAACATTCCAGATACCTAATGCAGACAAGGAGTAGAGATCTAAATTTCAGTTCCTGTTACATTCCTCAAATTATTTTAAGAGATGAATACACAGCAGATATGTTGTTTTGGTAACCCAAAAGATTTTTAATCAGGTGTATAAATGTTTTCTCCAAAATTTAGCATTCTTCCTTCCCTTGGATCAGGCACTGAACTACTCACAGAAGTTCAAATTCCTCTTTACTCACTGATAGATTAGAGATGACCCTAATAGATTCAAGTTTTAATAACACCTAGGTCAAAAATGAAGAATTAATTTATATAATTAATATGTCATAATACAACAATTTATATAATTATTATATAGACAATGCGTATAGCATAGTTTTAAAAGTGTAGACCTCTGGGTTGGTGTTCCTGGAATCAAATCTTGCCCTTACCACTTACTCAAGAGTGACCACAGGTGAGCCCCTTACTTCTTCGAGACCCATGACGTCATTCATGAAATAAGGATAACAATAGTACCTTCGTCCAAAGAAAAATGTGTGACCGGATGAATTAATACATGTGAAGCCCTTAGAGCAGTGCCTGGTACATTGTGTGTATTTTAAAAAGTATTTGCTGTGATTACAATTGGCAACTTTTGTGTCCGGCTCCAGGAAATTCTTTGGAGATGATTACACCCACCCTCCAAGATAATATGGTAGGGCTGATAATTAATCTCTAGTTCATTTAAGTGAACATCTGGTCAAGTTTTCATTCCAAACAATATCAGTCGGAATGACTTGGCCAGACCATGACTAAATAAGGCAAGCAATCTCTAATTCTACTGTACTGCTGACCAAGTATGTTTTTCCCCTCTGCTTAAGGCCAGATACAATGTTAAGGGTGGTAATTCATTTTATTTTACAGACAAGGGAGTGTTTAAGCTAAATACATGGATTCCAACTACAAATATCTGGGTAAAATATTTTTCTTGAAGTAGACACTTACAACACCATGCCTATTTTCCAGGAATTTCTCCACCAAATCTTGATTATTTTGTGTGATAATTTCTCTCCCATAGGGAGAAAAGATGGAGCCAATGTAACGGATTTCACAAATGGCAATCTTTACCAACATTGCATGCTGCTCTGTAAAATGTAACACCTCTTGTCCATAAAACCTTGATGCCCTCGATTCTCAAAATAGCACATACCTCTTTACTCCATAAGAATAAGAGTGAAAAAGATATCATTGAGGTTGTCTCTTACTCAACCACCCCATTTTATTTTTTAAAGTTTATTTATTTTATTTTTTAAAAATATCCCTTATATTTTACCATGACTTTTTAAAAATGTTTGTTTATTTTTGAGAGAGAGAGAGGGAGGGACAGAAAGAGAGAGGAGGACAGAGGACACAAAGCAGGCTCTGGGCTGACAGCAGCAAGCCCAACGCAGGGCCCAAACCCATGAACTGTGAGATCATGACCTGAGCCGAAGTTGGACACTACTGAGCCACGCAGGCACCCCTAAAGTTTATTTATTTATTTTGAGAGAGAGAGAACACCTGTGCACACAGACAGGGGAGGGGCAGAGAAAGAGGGAGGGAAAGAATTCCAAGCCGCCTCTGTGGTGTCAGTACAGTGCCCAGCTTGGGGCTGGATGCCAGGAACCCTGAGATCATGACGTGATCCGAAATCAAGAGTTGGACGCTTAACCCACTGAGCCACCCAGGTGCCCCTCAACTACCTCATGTTAGACAGGAGATAAGAGAGAAGCAGAAAAGTGGCTTATTTAAGGTCACATGGCAAATTTAGGACAAAACTGGGACAAGAGTTGGATCCCCTAATTCGTCAGGCAGTGGTTTCCATGAATTCCCAATAACACACCTGCAGTAATGGAAAAGAGCGTGTTGGCACATTAACTTCCAGAGAGATATCAGCATAGATTTCCTTCCTCTGCTGTGTTTGCAAGCTGAAGCCGAAGTTCTTTTCCATCCTGGCCATCTGGATACCTTATGTTACATATTTGGTTATTTGAAAAATAAAACAAGTTGCAGGTGTGCCCAAAAATTCCACTGAGTGATCAGCAAAACACTGTACCTGGGATGATCCTGCCTACCCATTATTGAAGACGTGGTGTGTGCCAGGTCCTGGGCTAAATGCTCTATCCGGATCCCTTCATTTACTGCTCACAGGAACCTTATGATGGGGTTAATATTATCTCCACTCTTTGACAGAGGAGAAAAATCAAAACTTAGGGAAGTTAAGTCAACTGCCCAAAGGTACACAGGTATGGAGTTTTAGAGTCTGGTCATATAGTTTGGTAATCTTACTCCCAAGCCCAGGGGTAAGGCTTTTTCTAACTTGGGGCAATCACTGCCATCCACAGATCTACTGCTAATTGTTCTCTTTCTTGCTTTAAAGTTCACAAGAATGTGCTCTAGGTTTGTTACCCTAATACTGTTTTTTATTTTATTTATTTATTTAATTTATTTCACAAACATACAACAGTTAGGTGCCAGCCATTGTTCTATACAATCTCTACATATCACACGTATATTTCTTCAGTCTTTACCACAACCCAATGAGTTAGGTAAAATGAACATCTTTATTTTTTTAACTTGAGTACAGTTGACACACAGAGTTACATTAGTTTCAGGTGTACAACATAATGATTCAACAAGTGTATAAATTATGCTGTGCTCACCACAAGAATAGCTGGCATTTGTCACCATACAGTCCTATTGCAATACCATTGACTATATTCCCTACGCTGTGCCTTTCATATTATTGATTCCATACGTGGAAATAAATGCCCTCATATAGGTAAGGAAGTTCAGGCATCTGTGTAATTTGCCCAAAGTGATATAGCTAATAAGTGACAGACTCTACCACAACGTTCCATAAGTTTAGGCTATTTCTTTTCTTTCTTTCTTTCTTTCTTTCTTTCTTTCTTTCTTTCTTTCTTTCTTTCTTTCTTTCTTTCTTTCTTCCTTCCTTCCTTCCTTCCTTCCTTCCTTCCTTCCTTCCTTCCTTTCTTTCTTCCTTTCTTCCTTTCTTCTTTCCTTCTTTCCTTTTTTCTTTTTAAGTGCATACTTTTGAAAGAAAGCTTAAAGGAGAAGTGTTTTGAGAGAAGGAAGATTGGTTAGGCCCAGATTCATCTTCATCTTCTATACTATGGTAAACTTTGGGATATGCCAACAATCACAATCTGAAAATCACTACTTTAGAATATGCTTAAATAATTTTCTTCCTTAGTTATTTCATATAATTATTACCTGTTCTCAAACCAGAGGAATTGTATAGCCACAAGCAATGACTTGCAGATGATTACACAACCATTACAAGGGATAATTATAAGGACTATGTAATAACATGGCAAGGTGGCCATAATGCAATATGAAATGGAAAAAAGAAACCCAAAAGTGAATCCATTGTAAGATTATGGGTATATGAAGATCTATTTGCCCATACATCTTTGAATGGCTATGTTGAAGCAATGGAATTATGAGTTATTTTTTAAATTTCATCTGAGGCTACTCTATCAGTAAATTAAAAACAATACCAACAAAACACCAAAATAAAAAAAATTCATGAGGTAGGACATATTCTTCACCTGAAGGGAAGACTTAGTTTAGTGACCTGTCAGGATAGTGATTCTTCCCTAGATTATGTTTTTGGAATATCTGTCTCATAATGGTCTATTGGCACTTGGTCGATTATTTTAAGGGAATTACTCTTGAAAGGTAGTCAAGAGCCTGATAAAGTGAGTTATGCCCATTCTCTTGAAGCATAAGTTAGCCATTAAAAGTACTGTTTAGGGGCGCCTGGGTCGCTCAGCAAGTTGAGTGTCCAACATCAGCTCAAGTCATGATTTCACTGTCTGGTCCTTGGGTTCGAGCCCCATATCATGCTCTGTGCTGACAGCTCAGAGCCTGGAGCCTGCTTTGGATTCCATGTCTCCCTCTCTCTCTCTATCTGCCCCTCCCCCACTCACAATTTGTCTCTCTCTCTCTCTCAAAAATAAATAAATATTTTTAAAAATTACAAAAAACCAAAAAGTACTATTTATGGTGAGCATATTATGATATAGGAGCAAGTTTATACTACATGTAAAGCAATATAATATTTAAAGGAAAATCAAAATGTAATGTACATATATCTTATGATCACAGCTACCTTTATATATATTTTTTATTTATTTTTGAGACAGAGAAACAGAACATGAGTGGGGAAGGGGCAGAGAGAGAGAGGCAAAGATACAGATCCCAAGGGCCTGAACTCAGGAACTGTGAGATCATGACCTGAGCCGAAATCAAGATTCAATCGCCTAACCAACTGAGTCACAGGTGCCCCTATTTTGTTTTTAAATACAGTCCAGCTTTGAAGATATTAAAAAAATTAGAAAAAATATTACATTGGTTGCATTTTCCATTTGAGACCAATAGAAAAGATTCTATTTAAGAATTACCCATACCACCCCAGAAACTCCCAACCTGGCTGGATATCAGAAAAACTGGGAAGCTTTTAGAAATAATGGGTGTCAGGAGAGGCACGGTGTTATGCCTCAGGAATCAAGTGACTGGGTTCCTCTCTGGTTTGCTGAAGCAAAGATCTATAACTAAGTCAACAAATACCATCCTACACTGACCAGTTGTTATGATTTTCCCCAGCCTACTTAGATTTTAGCACTTAAAAGTCTTGCATCTCAGGAAATTCCTCAGTCCTGGGAGAACAGGGACAGTTGGTCATCCTAAATCATATTTCCAGACACCTAGCCAGAATACTCTTGAATCCCTTTTAGTCATAATGCAAACAGAGAGAAATGAGAACCAGAAAGAACGGAGTGAAACCTTTGAAATGCATAAGTCATCTCTTTGTGGAACATCGAAACCATTAAAAGGGTCATATTTGAAAAATGAAAAACCACTTAGATTTTTAATCTTCTAACTTCCTGAATGTTTCTCTTTCCCAACAAGATTTCATTTAAGAGAACATGATACAGATTTCTAGCTGTTACAATTTGTTTCTAAAATGCTCCTTAGGAAAAAGCCCGAAGAGCGACAGTTGTGCCCAAAATGTAGGTCTAGCCCTCAGCATCATGGGTAAATACTGCCTTTATTTTTGTTTCTTTTTATTCAACTTGCCAATGGTAAGATGATGAACTCAAACATTAACAAGAGGGCTTTCTTGAAAAGTTTGGACTGGAATTAAAGTGTTTGGGACATTTGTTTTATCTGTTGAAGTTGGAATGGGGCAGGGTATAATTCTGATATTATATTCCCTCCACATTCCCTCCATTGTTCAGTAACAATGCAGTTAGAGGTCCACAGAAAAACTCTTGTACATTAACAACGGGAGGAGCGATGTTTGTTATTATTTGAGATTTATTCTACTAGGAGGAGTACACGCTGAACCTTAATAAGTTACACATATTTAAGCAACCCTCTTATAAATGTAGTACAGAGAGACTTTTTACCCTCTGCATCAAATCACAGTGTGCGGGGGAAAAAACTGACCAAACTGTTGTTTTTCAATCATTGTCCCAAATAAAGCTATATTATTTCCCCAGTAAAAATAAAACTCTGTTATTTTTACCTTTCTCAACTCTCTGTTAAGGAGAAAGAAATTATAGGGAAGTTCTAAGAGATATTATTTCATAACAAGTCCTTTTGACATTTATCCACAGTGCAGAATCTTGGGTAATGTTGGCTTATAAAATTTTAATAGCTTTGGCTGTTCTTTCAAGTGTCTTATTTACTTTAACAACAGGCTTCCTGACCAGCATCGCAGAGCAAGTAATCTATTGCTAAATCTGCCTGTCATCCTGGCTGGGGCCAAGGAAAATCAAGGGATGGCAAAGCTTTGGAGAAGTTGAGGTGAGTAGGGTGCGCTGAGCAGGCACTGTCATGTTGAGGCTCCGCACACTGGCCCTGTAGGCAGACTGGTTGTGTTCAAACCCAGGCTTTCCGTCTTGCTAGCTCTGCAACCACAGGCAAAGCCTCAGTCCTCATCTGTAAAATGGAGGGACAGTACTGACCCCATAGAGCCTCAGTCCTCATCTGTAAAATGGAGGGACAGTACTGACCCCATAGAGCCTCAGTCCTCATCTGTAAAATGGAGGGACAGTACTGACCCCATAGAGCCCCATGTGGCTTTAACGAAATAAGGAAATCACTTAGCACAGGGTAAGAAGCGAGGTGTGTGCTAGGTTAAGTGTTGGCGGCTAATGTAAATTTCTCTTCTTCAGTCTCCGTGTTTCATCCACATGTGATTATAATAGTTCCTAAGATAAACTACAGGTTCAATTTTCATTAGAGGCCTTCACAGCGGCTGTTTCACCTGCAGGAAGTTTTCCTTGTCCTTAGCTCACGAACCCTACCGGTTCCAATTCTGGCCTTCCCCAGTCACCTAAGCGGTGACTGCCTATAACAAGCACCTAACAAATGGTAATTATATACTAACCTCATTCTCATTTAGAAACTTAATGTCATATACCCAATAAATGGGAGAAGATAGCTTTAGGAAATAATGGTGCTTATAGCCAATGGCTTTCCACCTCTTGTTGTAAGTAAGGAGATTATTGCAGAATGGTATCATATACTGTTTGCTGGGTCTCAATAATTCTTATACTAATATCATGACTTTCGCCATATCTATATAATACCCACATTACTTGCCCAGAAGTTCCTTCAGACTGCTTCACTTGTTTGTTTAGGTAGGTTTGAGGAAATAGTAAATCATAACCCTTAATGTGAAACCAGTCTTTGGGGACCCCCTCATCCCCTTCATCTCTTTCCTTTTCCATATCAGGAAACAGGCCTAGAAAAGGGAAGGAACTTACCCACCTTTTTTACCAGTCTTTTATGAAGTATATATATATATCCGTGGTAATAATTCAGACCTCCCACCTAGCCTGCATCCTTACAGTATTCCACACTGCCCTGCATAATCTTTATTCCAGACAGGACCTGTTTTGGTTCGGCTGACACATGTGGAAGGCACTGATTGAATAATCCATACTTATTTTGAATAACTTATAAAGCTAACTTAAGATCCACACTGATGGTAGGTGTTTCTAACAGAAAATAGTGCCTTAATCCAAGGGTATAATTTATGTTTCCAAAACCATGACAGAGCAGTGACCTTCTTTCCTGCCTCTTAAGATCCACTTCAGTAACTTCCCCTTAGTTTACCAACAAGTAAAAACAATAACGTTAATTAGAACAAATTTCATCATTGCAGTAGTGGTATTATAATGGAAAAGCTGTCACTTCTTTCTAAAAAGTTTTATTAAGATGAATCTACATATCATAAGATTACAGTATACGATACAATGTCTTTAGTATATTCACTGGGTTGTACACTCATCACCACAATATAATTTTAAAATAGTTTTTCTCCCCTGGAGGAAACCAGTATTCATTTCCAGACAATCCCCTTTTCCTCTCCTTCCTGCTCACTAGTTCCCACAGCACTAAGTAATCCCTAATCTATTCAACCTACTTTCTGTCTCTACAAATTTGCCTACCCTGGACATTCCACATCACTGTAATCATATGAGATGTGGTCTTTTGTGACTGGCTTCTTTCACTTATCATCATGTTTTCAAAGTTAATCATGTTGTAACATGTGTCAGTACTTCATTCCTTTTTTAAAAAATATTTTTTAATATTTATTTTTGAAAGAGAGAGAGAAAGAGAGAGAAAGAGACAGAGCACAAATGGGGGAGGGGTAGAGATAGAGGGAGACACAGAATCCGAAGCAAGCTCCAGGCTCCAAGCTGTCAGCCCAGAGCCTGACATGGGGCTTGAACTCATGAACCGTGAGATCATGACGTGAGCTGAAGTTGGATGCTTAACTGACTCAGCCACCCAGGTGCCCCAGTGCATCATTCCTTTATAAAGCTGAGTACTAATGCATTGTCTGAATATATGTTCATTAGTTGATGGACATTTGGGCTGTTTTCACTTTCTGTCTATTATAAATGATGCCATTATGAATATCCAAGTACAGGTTGTTGTGTGGATGTATGCTTTCATTTCTTCTTTCTTTCCTTTTCTTTTTTTTTTTTTGAGAAAGAGAGTACATGAGCAGGGTTTTGGGGGAGGCATAGAGAGAGAAGGGACAGGATATCTGAAGCAGGCTCTGTGCAACAGCAGTGAGCCCAACACAGGGCTCCAGCTCATGAACCCTAAGATCATGACCTGAGCCAGAGTTAGATGTTCAACCAACATATGAGCCACCCAGGCCCCCCGTGTTATGCTTTCATTTCTCTGGGGTATACATACCTGGGAGTGGGACAACTGGGTCATATGGTAATTCTGTGTAAAACTACTGTTTTGCCTGCCTAAAATCCTTGGCTCCTCCTTCCAGTAACATTTCTTCCTGCCTCCCTTCCATTTTGCTGTATAATTTCTTCTGCATTGGCTCTAGTCTTGGTGAAACTGTCAATCACCTAGTCTGGACCTTCCCTGCCAAGGGCTGAGCATGTGACCCATGTCCTACCAATCAGCTGCCGGTTCCCTGGTATTTGATTCTTTGTCTGAGAGACAGTGAGGGTGAAAGGAACAGGGTCCCATCCATCACTATCCATTCACTTCCCACCATCTACATCTCAGAGCTGTACAGGCACATCAGCTTTTTCAAGTTCTGAGTTCTACCATAGTCTTCCAATAAATTCTTTGATTTTGTTTTTGCCTTCAGCAAGCCAAGGGTAGCCTCAACCGAAACACTTTCTTTGGATCAATAAAAAGGTGTGAATATTTATCACCCCACACGAGTCTTTCCATTGATGCTATCTATAACTTAGTCAACTCAAATCCTCTCCCTCATCCCAGTCCATCATCCAAGAAGGAAAGGACCCTCCATTATAATCCCTGATCTCAAAAGCCCTGGATTCACCCCATTTCCCAAAGACAAAGATGCAGATTCCAGAGCCACAAGAGATGCTTTTTTCCTAGACAAGCTGTATTCTGAGGCTTTCACAGAGCATGGTCCCTGCTTCATTTATAGGAAAAGGGTGCAGTTAAAACAAATTAAAGATTTGCATGCCTTCATCCTCATTAAGCCACAGACCCACAGAAGTGTTCTTCAAACCCAGAGATTAGGATTTGAACTCTCTTCTTTCCAACTGTGAAACACACAATGCACAGAACAATTAAAACTCATTTTATTCAGGATGTTGCAGTAAGGAAAATGTTCATTTACAAAGAGCATCTCAAAGAAAAGCATGAGGATCTTTGGTTTTATAGAGGGAAGTAGACAAGGGAATCCTGAGGTAACAGTGGAAGTGGACCTTAACTCAGTTATATGGAAACAGTGATCCTTTGTGGTTAGCTCTTTCCTGAAACAGTGCAGCTAGGGGACTCTCTTTGTTGGTAGAAGAACATTTTTGGAGCAGAGTGCTTAGGTAAAGTTCAGTGTCTTCCCTCTTTTCCTCCCTCACTCCCTCCTTTCCTTTTTTCCTTCCTTCCTTCTTCTTTCCATACTTTTGCTCATTCTGAAAATATGTATTAAGTATCTATTTTTATGCTGGCACCAGCGCTCTGGCCTTAGGAAAGGGGTCTGATGTCAAGGTGTCTATGGAAGGAAGCAGAGCTTGGTAGATGCTGGGCCTTCACAGGTTGCGAGAGCACTGGGCTTTGAGGCAGAAGCATAACTGCCTCTTTCCTGTCATTCCCATGTCATGTCACCTCCCTCTCTTGGTCTCTGTGTTTTTGACCAAGACACCCCTCTGTCATGTAAAATGGAGAGTAGCACTTCTACATTTTCCTACTCCCTCTCAGGTCAATCTAAGTGCATTTTCCTTCAAGGACCTTTTCTTGATTTCCAAGTGAGTAAATGAAATGGCTTTGGAAGTTTCCATGGTACCTTCTAAGCCTCATGCCATTCTTCAATAGAGATGGTCTACTTTTTCTTGTTTTATGTAAAGTGGTTTCTAAAAGCAGCCTCAGGATAGCCTCCAGTCCTCTCCTCTAACTGGACTGTTTTCCCTAAACCTCATATAGAAATTCATTTTTTAATAATTTTTTCATATTTATTTATTTTTGAGAGAGAGAGACACAGAGTGCAAGCAGAGGGAGGGGCAGTGAGAGAGGGAGACACAGAATCTGAAGCAGGCTCCATGCTCTGAGCCCTCAGCACAGAGCCCAACATGGGACTTAAACTCACAACACCTTGAGGTCATGACACTTAACCAACTGAGCCACCCAGGTGTCCCTCATATAGAAATTCTAATAGATTCATAGAGCTGAATGAATTTCTCCTTCTCTTACTTATGTTCTTTAATAATCTGCCTTCTTCATTTTTTTATTATAGTTTATTGTCAAGTTGGTTTCCATTTAACACCCAGTGCTCTTCCGTACACGTACCCTCCTCCACGTCCATCATCCCCCATCCCTTCCCCCTCCTTCAGCCCTCAGGTTGTTTTCAGTATTCAAGGCATGATTTGTTTCCCTCCCTCTCCCTAACTCTGTTCCTCGCTTCCCCTCCCCATGGTCCTCTGTTAAGTTTCTCCTGTTACAATTATGAGTGAAAACATGGTATCTGTCCTTCTCTGCCTGACTTATTTCACTTAGCATGACACCCTCGAGTTCCATCCATGTTGCCACGAATGGCCAAATTTGTTCTTTCTCATTGCCAGGTAGTATTCCATTGTATAGATAAACCACACCTTCTTGATCCATTCATCAGTTGATGGACATTTAGGCTCCTTTCATGATTTGGCTACTGTTGCAAGCACTGCTATGAACATTGGGGTACATGTGCTCCTTTGCATCAGCACTTCTGTATCCGTTGGGTAAATCTCTAGCAGTGCTATTGCTGGGTCATAGGAGAGTTCTATTGTTAATTTTTCTGTTTACCATAATGACTGTACCAGTTTACATTGCCACCAACAGTGTAGGAGGGGGCCCATTTCTCCAGATCCTCACCGGCATCTATAGTCTCCTGATTTGTTCATTTTAGCCACTCTGACTAGCATGTGGTTTTGATTTGTATATCCCTGATGATGAGTGCCGCTGAGCATCATTTCATGTGTCTGTTGGCCATCTAGATGTCCTCTTTGGACAAGTGTCTATTCGTGTCTTCTGCCTATTTCTTCACTGGATTATTTGTTTTTTAGGTGTGGAGTTTGTGAGTTCCTTGTAGATTTTGGACACTAGCCCTTTATCTAATATGTCATTTGCAACTATCTTTTCCCATCCCATCAGTTGCCTATTAGTTTTCTTGATTGTTTCCTTTGCAGTGCAGAAGCTTTTTATCTTGATGAGGTCCCAAGAGTTCAGTTTTGCTTTCATTTCCCTTGCCTTTGGGGATGTGTGGAGTAGGAAATTGCTGCGATTGAGGTCATGGAGCTTTCTCCTCTAGGGTTTTGATGATTTCATGTGTCACATTCAGGTCCTTCATCCATTTTGAGTTTATTTTTGTGTATGGTGTAAGAAAGTGGTCTAGTTTCATTCTTTTGCATGTTGCTGTCCAGTTTTCCCAGTACCAGCTGTTAAAGAGGCTGTCTTTTTTCCATTGAATACTCTTTCCTGCTTTGTCAAAGATTAATTGGTCATACATTTGGGGGTCCAATTGTGGGTTCTCTATTCTATTCCATTCATCTATGTGTCTGTTTTTGTGCCAATTCCATACTGTCTTGATGATGACAGCTTTGTAGTAGAGGCTAAAGTCTGAGATTATGTTTTGGTTTTCTTCTTCAATATTACTTTGACTATTCGGGGTTTTTATGATGTTTAAGTAAGTACCTTCTATCCCAACTTTCTTGAAAGTTTTTATTAAGAAAGGATGTTGTATTTTGTCAAACGCTTTTTCTGCATCTATTGACAGGATCATATGGTTTTAATCTTTTCTTTTGTTAATGTGATATACCACATTGATGGATTTGTGAATATTGAATAAGCCCTGTAATTCAGGAATGAATTCCACTTGATCATGGTGGATAATATTTTTTATATGCTGTTGAATTCGATTCACTAGTACCTTGTTGAGTATTTTTGCATCTGTATTTATCAAGGATATTGGCCTATATTCTCTTTTGTTGCTGGGTTTCTGTCTGGTTTTAGAATCAAAGTGATGGTGGCTTCATAGAATGAGTCCAGAAGTTTTCCTTCTATTTCTATTTTTTGGAATAGCTTGAGAAGAATGGGTATTAATTCTGATTTAAATGTCTGGTAGAATTCCCCAGGGAAGCCATCTGGCCCCAGGCTCTTATTCGTTGGGAGATTTTTGATAACTGATTTGATTTCTTCACTGGTTATGGGTCTGTTCAGATTTTCTATCTCCTCCCTTTTGAATTTTGGTAGTGCATGTGTGTTTAGGAATTTGTTCATTTCTTCTAGGTTGTCCAGTTTGTTAGCATATAATTTTTCATAGTATTCCCTGATAATTTCTTGTATTTCTGAGGGATTGGTTGTAATAGATCTATTTTCATTCGTGATTTTTGTGTATTTGGGTGTCTTCTCTTTTCTTTCTGAGAAGCCTGGCTGAAGGTTTATCAATTTTGTTTATTTTTTCAAAAAAACAACTCTTGGTTTCATTGATCTGTTCAATTGTTGTTGTTGTTGTTGTTGGATTCTATGTTGTTTATTTCTGCCCTGATCTTTATTATTTCTCTTCTTCTATTGGGTTTGAGGTGTTCTTGCTTCTCCCCTTCTAGTTCCATAAGTGCTCTGTTAGATTTTGAATTTGTGCTTTTTCTAGTTCATTGAAATAGGCCTGGATTGCAATATACTTTCCTCTTAGCACTGCCTTTGCTGAATCCCAAAGAGTTTGGATTGTTGTATTTTCATTTTCATTTGTTTCCATATATTTTTTAATATCCTCTCTAATTGTCTGATTGGCCCAATAGTTCTTTAGTAGGGTAGTCTTTAATCTCCATGTTTTTGGAGGTTTTCCAGACTTCTTCCTGTGATTGATTTAAAGTTTCATAGCATTGTGATCTCAAAGTTTGCATGGTATGTCTCAATCTGTTTATATTTATGGAGGGCTGCTTTATGCCCCAGTATGTGATCTATCTTAGAGAATGTACCATGCGCACTCGAGAGGAAAGTGAATTTCCTAGCCTCAGGATGTAGAGTTCTAAATATATCTGTCAAATCCATTTGTTCCAATGTGTCGTTCAGGTCCATTGTTTTGTTAGTGATTTTCTGCTAGTTGATCTATCCATTGCTGTAAATGAAGTATTAAAATCCCATGCAATTAACACATTCTTATCAATAAGATTGTTTCTGTTTGTGATTAATTGGCTTATGAATGTGGGTGCTCCCAAATTCAGTGCATAGATGTTTATAATTGTTAGCTCTTCCTGATGGAGAGACCCTGTAATTATTTTATAATAATGTCCTTTTTAATCTTTTGTTACTGGCTTTACTTTAAATTCCAATTTGTCCAATATAAGTATGGCTACTCTGGCTTTCTTTTGACTTTCATTCGCATGATAACATTTCTCCATCCCCTTACTTTCAATCTGAAGATGTCTTCAGGTCTAAAATGAGTGTCTTGTAGACAGCAAATAGATGGTTTTTGTTTCTTATCTATTCTGCTACCCTATGTCTTTTGATTGGAGCATTTACATTTACATTGTGTTATTATTTTAAAATATGGGTTTAGATTTATTGTGTTCTCTGTAGGTTTCATGCTTGTAGTAGTGTCTCCGGTACGTTGTATTCCTTGCAACATTTCCTTCATGGAGTCCCTCTTAGGATTTCTTGTAAGGCTGGTTTGGTGGTCATGAATTCTCTCAATTTTTGTTTATTTGGGAAAACCTTTATCTCTGTTTCTATTCTGAATAACAGGCTTGCTGTATAGAGGATTCTTGGCTGCATGTTTTTTCTGTTCATCACATTGAAGATTTCCTGCCATTCCTTCCTGGCCTGCCAAGTTTCAGTAGATAGATCTATAACTACTCTGGTAGGTTTCTCTTTGTATCTCAGGGCCCTTTTATCCCTAGCTGCTTTCAGAATTCTCTCTTTATCCTTATGTTTTGCCAGTTTCACTATGTTATGTCATGCCAAAGGTTGATTCAAGTTATGTCTTAGGGGAGTTCTCTGCGCCTCTTGGATTTCGATGTCTGTTTCCTTCCCCACATTGGGGAAGTTTGCAGCTATAATTTAGTCAAGCACCCCTTCAGGACCTTTTTCTCTTTCTTTTTCTTCAGGAATTCCTATGATACAGATATTGTTCCATTTGATTGTATGACTCAGGTCTCAAATTCTCCTTTTGTGCTTCTGGATTAATTTCTCTTTTTCTCAGCTTCCTCTTTTTTTTTTTTTTTAATAATTCACCTTTTCTCCTCTCTGCCTCTTTAATCTGTGCCGTGGCTGCCTGCATTTTATTATGCACCTCACTTATAGCATTTTTTAACTCATCACAGCTATTTTGAAGGTCCCTAGTCTTTGTATCAGTAGCTTCTCCGATGACTTTCATGCTTTTTTCAAGCCCAGAGATTAATTTTATGACAATTGTTATAAATTCTTTCTCTGTTATGTTGCTTATATCTGTTTTGAGCAGTTCTGTGGCTGTGACTTCTTCCTGGGATTTCTTTAGAGGAGAGTTCTTCTATTTTGTCATTTTGGCTAGCTTTCTGTCTCTTGTCAGTTTTAAAAGCTTGTTATGCACTCTGCACCTGTGAGTACTGCTATATTAAAGGAGGCTCATTGACTGTCCAGGGCCTGTCCATTCAGGAGGTGTTCTTTTAATGGTGTTTCTTGGTTTCTCTTGTTGTGCCTTTGGTTACTTTATTTCCCGACTCAGTGGTATTTGGGACTCTCCACGATGTGTACTTTGGCTTGTTTCTTGAGGTAGCCCTGAAAAGGATAATAGACAGACAAACACACAGGGAACAAAAGCCCACAAATGCACAGACAAATCAAACAAACAAGGAAACCAAAAGGGGAAAAAGAGAAAAGAAAACAAAAAGGGGTTGGGGACAAAAACAACAAAAGAAAAAAAACAGTCTAAAAGTGTAAAACCAGCAGAGGGGAGAGATAAGAATGAGATCAGGGAAAATATATCTGAGTGGCAAGAATTGATCAAATCACAGCAATGCATCAATGCTGGCCTTTCCAGGGCTCGGGGAGTGACGGTGGGGTGGGGGGGTGGGGGGATGAGAAAAAGAAGTTAAAACAGGGCAGCTCTCCAGCATGGATGGGCATGGTTTGGTGTAGGTAGGTTTGGCAGGCTGCTTCCCCAGGCCCCGCCTTGGTGGTTGTGGGGGAAAGGATGGCAGCACCCCAATCCCTTCTCAATACCTTTTCAAACTAAGCATTTCAACCCAGTCTTTTGGATCCAATTTCCCTGTGCCGTGGGCAGGCCAAGTTGTATTTTCCAAGCCCCGCCTTGTTTCCAAATCCTAGTCTACTCACTTCAATGCTACTCCCCAAGATGAGATGTACTCCCGCAGCTGGGAGGCTTCCTAGCTGGGGATTGTGTGTGGGGGGGGGGCGTAGGTGAACAATTTCTCCTGGGTCAGCCTGGGAAAAGGGGCGCTGAGCCCAAGGAAGACACGCCAGCTAGAGGGGACGGATCTCTCTCTCTGCGCCCTGCGGTTATAGATGGGATGATAGGATCCGTCTCTGTCCTGGGCCGAGGTTTTTCTCTTCTGTAGAGACAGCTCTATGAATGTTTCAGCCTCTTTTCCTCTTCCCCTCCTCTCTCCATGGCTCTGCACACTCCCTGATGCTCTGCTCGGAAAGGGGCTCCCTGCCCTCCAAGCCTCTGGGTCCCGGCCCATTTTTATCTTCCCCAGTTCTCACTCACTCATGCACATATGAGGCTGTCTTCTTTGTGGACTCTGTGTCTTTTCCTCCCACTCTTGTAGATCAGAGTATTGTGGCTTCAGTCCTTCTTAGTTTGATAGATGTGGGCGGGTGAAAATTACAGAGCTCCCTACCTCTCCACCATCTTGCCCCCTCTCCAATAATCTGCCTTCTTAAAATTATTTATAAATGTCTGCTCTGGCAGTTTGCAAACTACCTGTCTCCCAAAATGCTTTTATACTGATCAGGTGTCAACCTTTCTGAGTTTGAGGAGCAAAGGTGAATTGTAAGCATCATTAAAAAAAAAAAAAGCTAGTGCTTTAGCAGAAAACTATGCATTGCCTGTGGCACATCGTTCTAGTGTTATCTTACTCCGATTACATGGGAGCTACAATTCTATATGCTGTAAATAACTGATAACAAAGTAAAATAATTCTCATCTATAGATGTACAAATTCTTTTTTTTTTTAAGTTTATTTATGGGGCGCCTGGGTGACTCAGTTGGTTGGCATCCAGCTTCAGTTCAGGTCATGATCTCATGGTTTGAGGGTTTGAACCCTGCATTGGGCTCTGTGCTGACAGCTCAGAGCCTGGAGCCTGCCTTGAATTCTGTGTCTCCCTCTCTCTCTGCCCCTCTCCTGTTCACACTTTATCTCTCTCTCTGTCTCAAAAATAAATAAACGTTTAAAAAATTTTAATAATAAAGTTTATTTCTTTTGAGAGAGAGCTTGGGTGAGTGGGGGAGGGGCAGAGATAATCAGAGAGAAAGAGGGAATCCCAAGCAGGCTCAACATTGTCAATGCAGAGCCTGAGGTGGAGCTCGAACCCACCAACCATAAGATCATGACCTGAGCCAAAATCAAGAGTCAGACTATCAACTGCTGAGCCAGCTAGGTGCCCCTGTACAAATTCTATGCAGTGCATTTCTGTATCCCTTTGTGCAGAAGTTCAGTTTTGCCTCCATTTAACTTTCACTTCAGTGTTTCTGACTTATAAATGTGTCTCTTTTGTGTGTGTGTCATTTTAACACATCTCCAATTTCCTCATTAATGAATTAATAACAACTTTGACACATGGTCATATTTATATCTATATGAGAGTCATTTTATATTTTAACAAGATTGAATTGCATTAAATTGCTCAGATCATGAAGATACTCTGAGGTCATGCCCAGTAGACATGAGCTCGGGGGTAATAGAGTGTAGTAAAAAGTGTAGGATTTGCAGTTAGACTCCCTGGGTCAAGACCTAAGCTCTGTGTCTTCCCTAAGCTCTGTGACCTTGGCCTGCTACACTTTCTGCGCCTCTGGTGGAGATCACACCACTTATTTTACAGGATTGTTGTAAGGATTGCATGAGCTCATCAAACAATGTGTGACATACAGTAAGAGCTCAGTAACTATCAGCTATTAATATTATTATTTAAGAAGGAGACATGTATGTAAGTAAATCCTAGCCCATTACATTTAGCAGGTTAAAGACAAGTTTACCAATCATATGTCTCAAGTATTCTCAGCCTCAATTCCATTTACAGGAGGACAAGTTGAAATGAGAGAAGGAAGTAGAATCAATCTCACAGGAGATGTTATCCCATAACCTTGTCCCATTTTATAAATAAAGCATTAAAATGTTAGCCCTGGACTTTTCAAGCCAAGGCCGCTTAATTGACAGACAACAGGCCTTTTCTGTTTCTCTCTCACTTTTAGACACACTCTCTTACATCCTTACTCTCCCAGGATTTCTTACAAATCAACCCTGACTCAAAATGGAAAACGGGGCTGGGGCACAATTATCAAGGTTATATCTGTCTCAAGAGACCCATTTTCAAGGTGCCCATTTAGAATCTCTTTCCAGCAAATTCCCCTTAAAGTATTTTCTGGGACATTATTGGGTCCTTCATGACCTTAAATTTTATCATCTCCTTTTTTGGCCAGATGATATAGCAAAGCTCCTTCATGGGTATATCTGATTGGGTGTCTGGAAGATGAAGATAAAAAAGCGGATGAACAGCACAGAAATGGTGATGGTAGGGGAAGGAAGTGTCAGCCAGACCAGGGAAGCCAGATTGGGAACAGCAGCCTTATCTACACACACGACAATCCATAGACTGTGCTCAGGAGGAAGAAATTATCTCACGGAAACAATCACAGTGCTTGGGGATTATTATTATTTTTTTTTGTTATTGTTTTTAGGGAAAGATTTTCCTTTTTAGCTGCTTTTGTTTTCTGTATCAGAACAAATTTTAAGAAGATTTTGACACATAGGTTTGCTTTGCATTGTCTTGTTTTGTACTCTGTGCCTATTTCTGTAGGTACGAGAAGAAAACCACATTAATATTTTCCCCATAATGTCAAGTTTGTAACGCTATGCATTTATGGACCCTTCAGAGGTCCGGACAGATAAACATTTTGAAGCATATGGATCTTAATAAATTCTTCCAGGGACCTTGCTGTTGTTAGCTACTTAAAAGGGCTCAAGATTAACCCAAATTTGAGACTCACTGCTTCAGAGGATTTTTAAAAAATGGAATAATTTTATAATTTCTTCTAGTCTGTAGGCAATGGGAACATGCAAGCAAAGAAAGAATTTTGACTCAGCCTTTATTCCATCTCTCCTCCAAGGCTACCACTTGACCTGAGTGCAATTCAGAGAGAGAGAGAGAGAGAAAGAGAGAGAGAGAGATTGCAAGAAGCCAGAGTATGTGATCACTGCCATTTCCAGAATAACAAGAGACCACTTTTCAAAATTCTTGTCTATTTAGTGCTATAAAAAAAAGGGGGAGGGGTTCATTTTTCTTATGGAGAAGTAAGCCTTCAAGTTCAACTGCTTAAGTGGTGTAGAGCAAGTGCATTCAAGTATTAGATAATGTTCTGATTATTTAGAATGTTTGAAGATATTTGTTCTCTGATGAGGCTGAAAAGGCATCACGTTAAGGCTATCAGTGACTCATCAAAACGGTCAGGGGAGACAAAAACCCTTCCCTCCCCTCAGTAGAGCATAAATGGTTGAATTCATTCTCCCAGCTTTCAACCTGCTTCTGAATGCTCTGAACTGGTCAACACAAATGGATATGGGGACAGAAGGGGTCCGTTTAGTGTTCAGGCTGAGCCTACAGTTGTCAGCACAGCCATATTAAAAAAAATTTTTTTTTAAATCTTGTATTTAGCAAGCCTTAAAAAAGAGATTGATTTTAACCAAGGAATTATATATTTAAAAATTGCTTACCTTTGAGACACTCAGTAGAATCTCTAGGGGTGGGCCCTGGTCATCATTAGTTTTAAAGTGTTCTCCAAATGATTCTGATGTGCAGCCAGAACTGTGAATTATCGGAGTCTGAAAGTCTGGATTTTAAACACTACTTCACTATAAATCACTTGAGACTCAAAGCCTGTTTCCGTATCTGTAAAGTGGAGACATGCAACAAATATTATAGTCGGCTTTAATAAATATGGAAAAAGAAAATAAGAAGGGCACACCCTTAAAATTATATGTTAATCCTTTCCCATCCTACAATAGACATTCTCCCCCACAAAGAGTTATAAAAGTGACAAATGTCTCATTACCATATTCAAATGTAATGAATCTAAAATAACTGGGCTTTCTGAGATGATTAATTCTGACCAAGCATCTTTTTTTCTCTTTGCTGAGTGAATAATAATAATTAATTTACAGTAAGCAGGTGATTCTCATTCTACTCACACTTAGACATTTCTTGGCTAGAACCAATGCAGAGGATCAAGCCAGGTTGGCTGGCTGCCTATTCACCCCTGGGATTATTCTTCTTTGCAAACAGACCCAGCCACAGCAAGATGAATTCATGCCCAGCTGAGACAATTGTCCTTATCACTATGCATCTTCTGGGAATGTTCCCCAATCCCTGCCACATGTCCTATGTCTCCTTTTGTAAGAAGACAAGCAACCATTTTCAAGTGCTTTCTCTGTGCCAGTCAATTTGTGCTAATTATTTTACATATATTATTGCATTTAACCCTCACAACAGCTTTGTGAATGAAGTACATTATCTCCATTTTACAGATGATGAAATAGGCGTAGAAAGGTTAAAACATTTGCCCATGGGCACAGAGCTATGATTTAATATATGGATTTGAATTCAAATCTGACGAGCTCTTAACCATTCCACTAAATTCCCTCTTGACCCACCAAGATTCTGCCCTTTGTTCTGGCTCAAACAGAGCAAATAAAGTATCCATCTCAGAAAACCTAAACTTAGCATTTCTATTACTATAATAGCTAACATTTGTTGAGGGCTTAGCAGGCACCAGATCCCTTATATGTCTTCTTCTTTCCTTTGAACTACTTCCTCTAGGGTTTCCACATATATATTTTTTTAATTTTTAAACTAATGAAATATCTTACATATTCAAAATTTTGTGTATGTACTTACATACATATATAAGGTCTACCCATTTTGTTTCTCTTGCTCTTTGCTCCTCCTTCTCAGCTCATAAGAAACTTTCCAAGAAGAAGCCAAGACTCTTGCCTCCAGTCTTTTGCACATACATACTGTTGACCCTTGAACAATGCTGTTTTAAACTGCTCATGTCTACTTACACTTGGGTTTTTGCGATAGATGAAATACTGTAAATGTATTTTCTCTTCTTTATGATTTTCTTTTTTTAATGTTTATTTCAGAGAGAGACAGAGTGAGCTGAGGAAGTGGGGAGAGAGAGGGAGACACAGAATCTGAAGTAGGTTCCAGGCTCTGAGCTGTCAGCACAGAGCCCGATGTGGGCTTGAACCCACAAACTGTGAGATCATGACCTGAGGCGAAGTTGGACATTTAACCGATGGAGCCATCCAGGTGCCCCATTCCTTATGATTTTCTTAGCATCTTTTTTTCTCTTACTTTATCATAAAAATGTATTTAATACACATAACATACAAAATATGTCTTAATTGACTATGTTACTGGTAAGTCTTCCAGTCAACAGTAAGCTATTAGTAGTTAAGTTTTGAGGAAGTCAAAAGTTATGCTCAGATTTTTCACTGCATAGGGGGGCATGAGGAGAGGGTCAGTGCCCTTAACCTCTGCTTTGTTCCAGGATCACCTGTGATCTTCTGTAGCATGGTCCTTCAACACCACTCTCCTTTACCCTACTCATTGTTTATGGTTTCCCTTCCCTTCCAGAGACGGCCGTGTGTGTCCCACGACTGAGCTGATCCTTTTGATAACACTTAGGTTATATTTTCATTTAAAGTTTATTTGTTTGTTTCCCTCATGATGTTGAGGGAGACAAACCATAATGACTGATGTACCCAGTGTGTAGAACAAAGTGCTCACCAATGATAAACTCAGGAAATTCTTTTAATAAAGGAATTATATAATTCCAGTTTTTGTGATCCACACTAAACCACTTAGGCTGCACCTCATGTCATATTTCAAATCCCTGTATGGCCAGTCTTCTTGAAGTGGAACCAAAAGCTCTTTGGTACCAAATAGCAGATATGTATAGAACTGTTTTTACATGATCAATGACTTTCTCTTTTCTTTTCCAATTATTAGCTTTCTCTGGGCCATTCTCAAATCTTACCTTTTTTAAAAGTTTTTTTTGTTTATTTTGGGAGAGAGAGAGCAAGAGAGAGAGAGAGAGAGAGAGAGAAGAGCAGGAAAGGGGCAGAGAGTGGGAGGGAGACAGAGAATCCCAAGCAGGCTCAGTGCTGTCAGCACAAAGCCTGACTTGGGGCCCCATTTCATGAACTGTGAGATCAGTACCTGAGCTGAAATCAAGAGTGGGATTCTTAATTGACTGGGTCACTGAGGTGCCCCTCGTTTTTACTTTTTGACAAACAGAGAAACAGTAGCTAAAATATCAGTTTGATTCAGATGTAAAAACAGCAATAGGGAGTAGTTGGATTAATTAAATTGCTAACCTCAATCCAGATATTTTTCCTTCTTGACACATGGTACACAATTTCAGCTGTTTGAACTTGATGTTAAAATTTAGAGCAGAGTGTTTTGGCTTAACACACAATGAAGCCAAAACGGGACGTTTTACCATGGAGATTATGTGCAGGACTTTTTTGCTGACTATAAAACTGTGAGTGTTTGCCTCCTAACAGAAAGTCAAAGCACACCCTCCAAGGGAAAAAAAAAAAACAGTTAAAACATTCTAGTGTGTTAGGAAAAGCCCCAAATTGTGTGATTTGCAGTCTATATGAGGCTGTTACCATTTAACTGGAGAATCCAGAGAGTTAGGAAGATTTGCTCTTTGAAGAGGGACCCCTCAGTCCCCATGGGCACTCAGGTGAGTGGAGACCCCTTGAAAAAACCTGTGGAGTGCAGTGCTGAAAGAACAGCTCCTACTGAAGGGTTTTCACCTATGCCAGGGAAGGGAGGGAAGGGAGACCTGGGGACCTTCCCCAAATTGGAAAGCATCTACACCACATAACAAAAAGAGTTTCAATCGAAGCAGTTCCAGAGACACAAGAGAGCACCATTTGGGACAATGTGCCTTGACTGAGAACCACTTGCAGGAGAAATACCTGACAGATGCATCTTAACATGCAGATTTCTTAAATATGTTCACACTCTTAATACGTACTGTCAACTGTTCTTTATAATCACTGCACATTATAAAAATTCCTGGAAGTGATGGGAACCTATTTTGCAGCACATTCACCAACCTGAACATGGTATAGATCAAGAGTTGGCAAACTTTTCCTGAAAAGAACCTGATAGCAAATATTTTCAATTTTGTAGATGGTGCAGTCCTATTGCAATAGTTCATCTCTGTCATTGTAATGCAAAAGCAGCCATAGGCAATCCGTAAATAAGTAAGTATAACTGTCTTCTTAGAAAACTTTATAGACACTGAAAATTGAGTCATGTGATTTTCATACATCATGAAATCTTTTTATTTTTTTCCAACTATTGAAAAGTACAAAAAACATTATTAAGTTGTATGCCATAGAAAAAAAGGCACTGGGCTGGATGTGTCTATAATCTGCTGACCATCAGGATAGATGCTATTAAGTCAGTTGTAGTAGGAATTACAGAAATTATTTTTGGACTACACTTAACTTTCACAGCATGTGTAACAGGTAGAATTTGTTTATCTTCCTCAATGCAATTCCATCATTCCTTTTTAACAAGATACAAGAAGAGAAGAAACTTATATTTCAACGCAATGGAAAATGCCTTCCAAGGATATCTCTTGGAGATAAGCCTGGAGACTTAGCCATGTGCACTTAAATTATGGTCTCAAGTCTTCAGCTTTAAACAACTTCTGAGCCTTATCACGATAGTGCTTGAGGCCCACCTCAAGGGGAAAGGGGCTGCTGAGGCTGCATCTGAAGGTACAAGTATTTTATTGTGATGCAGGAGTCTGCCACTGTTCCAGCTCACAATGTTGACCCCTCTGGTTTAAATATTTGGGGGGGTTTGCCCAACTAGGAACTCATCAAGATTTTGCCTAGGAATTTCTCTCTAGGTTGTCCATGAATTTCTACATTATATGGAGTCTGCTTAGGACTGTCTCTCTCTTTCTCTGACCCTCTCCCCATCTCACATTCTATCTCTAAATATATATACATTTTGTAAATATATATATATATATATTACACTCATAGTTTTGAAGCATATGATCATATAGCCATCATCAAAATTACAAATGTAGTTATTTTAATACATAGTAAAATTTTGAGCACTGTGTGCTAAACTATGGAGGGAGTTGTATAGACATACAAGAAATGGTTGGGCCCACTTTTCAACAACTTTCCCCAGGAAACAAGGGCATCAGTATGGAATTCTCACCTATTTAAGATTCTGGCATGACTCTATGATGAGCAAAATTCTAATATGGCCCCCCAATTGTCCAATACCCTGGTTGTGATATATCTTCTCCCAGTTACTCAAACATTAATCTAGGTGTTACAAAGATGTTGCAGATGTAATTAAGGCCCTTAATCAATTGATTTCAAGTTAGGGAGAGAATTCTGAGTGGGTCTTACCTAATCAGATGAGACTTGAAAAGAAGTCAGGGACTGAAAATGAGAATCTCCTGCTGAGCTTGGAGAAGCAAACAGCCTTGTTGTGAGTTGCCTTTGAAGGAGGTCACATGACAAGGACATGAGGGTGGCTTTCAGGAGCTGGGAGTCACCCTGGGCTGACAGTAAGACAAAGCCTGCCAGTCTTGTAACTGCAAAGAACTGAATTCTGTCACCAACCAATGAGCTTGGAAAAAGACCCCAAGCCTGAAATGAGATCTCATCCTTGTCAAACGCTTTTATTTCAGCTTGGTGAGACCTGAATGGATGACCCAGTTAATTTGTACCCAAATTCCTGACCCATGGAAACAGTGAAATAACAAATCTGTGTTGTTTTAAACTGCTAAATTTGTGGAGCACCTGGGTGGCTCAGTCGGTTGAGCACCTGACTCTTGGTTTCAGCTTACATCATGATCTCATGGTTTCATGAGTTCGAGCCCTGCATTAGGCTCTAGGCTGGCAGCATGGAGCCTGCTTGGGATTCTCTCTCTCTCTCTCTCTCTCTCTCTCTCTCTCTCTCTCTCTGCGCCTCCCCCACTCTCACTGTCTGTCTCTCTCAAATAAATTAAAAAATAAATAAAATCCTTTAAAAAATAAATAAGCTGTTAAATTTGTGACACAGCAATAGAAAACTAGTACATTCTCATACAGGGACAACGAATTCCTTTCTTTGGTGCCTCTGTATGTAATTTAATCTTCCATTTCACGCCCCATCCCCAGTAAACCAGACGTCTGTCTGCTCATCGCATCAGTCACAGCTCTGAGCTTTCCGCACTGCTGCTGAGTCTCTGGTTTCCCAACAACCGCTCTCCCCCTGCAGCCCCGGAAAACAAGAGATCGCTTCTTCTCATGAACACGCCGCCGATTTCATTTAGACACTCGCCACTTCCGTGGTGAATATTTGCCTCTGAGTTCTGACCCCTTCTCCAAATATTCCTTGCACCGCACACTGCGATTTCACACTCCAGCGTTCACTGCACCTCCCAAGCGCACTCAACGAGGGTTGGAAAACCGACGCGCTGATGTCTGCAGGAGTGCTCACTGTCAGGAGAAACTGTATCCACAAAAGCTCTGAGGTCTTGAGTAATAGATCAGGGGCCATTTGAAATCAAACCCAGGGACTGAGGGTTGTCGGTGAGGTTAGTATTACAAAGCAGGTATGAACCAACATATAACCTACTTTCTTAAAAAGTGTCTCGCTTTTCATGCGGGGCCCCCACATTCAAGCCCTGTTCATTCTTCCTGGCCTCGTCCATGATTCCCCCACAAGCACTGTGCTTTCCAGCCAAGCAGGCCTGCTCACTGTTTCCCATTTCTCACTCTGCCAGGAATGACCTCACCCATCTTCCTCTGTCAAAACCCAACTCACCCTTTGTGACTTGTGGTTTGCTTTTCAGAAGGCCTTTCCTGATCTGTAGTTCTCTTTTTCTCTTGCGGCACTTACTACAGGATGAGCAGCATTTGATTTCCCCACTTGTCTTATCTCCTGTATTGTAAGCTGCCACAACACCTTGAATATTCCTTGGCAAAAAATCGATACTCAGTACATATGTAATGAATTGAATTGATTAAGCAGACTGCTTCCCTTTTGTTACTCTAGCAGAGTTCTGTTCTCCTGGCTGAGGGGGCCTGGACTTGGCTCAGATTTTGTCTCTTCTGCATTTGAATTATTTTAGGACAACAAACAGAACTGATCTTTGGATTAAGAAAAAAAAAGTATGAAAAAGGCTTTTCCAAAAATTCATAGTTTTATTTTTTTACAAGGACACATTTCAAAGCGGTTTTTAAGGCATTATTCACTGTCTTCAAAGATAAACAAAACAAAGCAAGAAAACTTGATTTCTGTATCATCAAGTATACTAGAATTTTGGAAAGAGTACTTAAAGATCTACAGGAATAGTTATGTTTCTAATAAAACTGGACTTGTCTTCCCCATGAGGAATTTTCATTTATGCCTTGTCTTCAGTTAAAGACTTCTCAGGATCCAAATGTAAAGGATATGGGTAAATATCTAAATGGTGAAATTAATCATTATTTTATGATTTAATTTTATATTATTTTAATTACTGATTATTATATTTTTAAGTAAATAATTATGAATTTGCCAGCCAATGTCAAAAATTATTTCCATTACAATGAATAATACAGCTAGCTAACATTATTACATCCTTACTGTATTTTGTTAAAAGGGTAATTCCCAAGTTCTACATCTGCCAGACTTACCACAATGCTATAGGTTTTTATGAATCCTATCCAAGTCTTAAGTCACTCAAATTTTTTAATTTGATAATTACTTTTTAGCTAAAATTAAGCCATAAAAATAAATGAGTATATTAAAAATAAAATACTTCATCAGATAACTAATCTATAATTTTCACATAGTATTCAACTTCAGATTTTCTTTTGAAAATCCACCTAATTTATGTATTTGATAAATGTATGGTTTTGAGAAGTTTAGATTAGTCCATCTTGATACACTTTAGTTATTCCCAGAACTGCTTCATCCATTTTATTGCAGAAGACAGCAATATATATTTTTGTAAGTGTAAATTTTATAGCCAAAAACTACTTTTTGATACAATGATTTTGTAATGTATAATTTGGACGTATAATCATACTGAATATTTTTTGTTAAGAAATAAACCATTCAACAAGTTAAGTTCTACTTTAAATGTTATAATTCCTAGTGACCAACCAATATTAAAAATTATTAGGTTGTTGGACCTCAAAGTCAAAACTGAGTAAATTCTATTTTATTAAAAAAAACTTTTTTTTAGTGTTTATTTATTTTTGAGAGAGAGAAAGAGTGTGAACAGGGGAGGGGTAGAGAGAAAGGGAGACAGAGAATCTGAAGCAGGTTCCAAGCTCTGCACTGTCAGTGCAGAGCCCCACGTGGGGCTTGAACCCACGAACTGTGAGATCATGACTTGAGCCAAAGTCAGACATTTAACCAACTGAGCCACCCAAGCACCCCAACTGAGTAAATTTTAATGTGGGCTCTGCTTTAAAACATCAATTTTTTAAAAATATTTATCCATATCTTATTATTTTAAATATATTTGTATGTAATAAGTTTCACATGTACATCTGACTATACCTTTGGTCTAGAACACTTTTAGGGGACAAATGTCTAAAACTTTTAGGATTGGAATAAAAGGTAATCTGACTTTGTTTCCCAAAATAAAATTTTCACTTTGGTCACCTGTAAGACTGATAAGTAATTGTTAGCTACATACTACATACAGTTCTATCTACCGCTGAAAAACTGAAATTCCAGATAGCATTAATGCGAGATCTGTTGATTGTTTATGTATGGAGTCTTAGACACAGGGGTCAAGCACTGAAGAAAATAAAAATTAAAACTTGTAGAAAGCAGTTATAGGTTGGTATGTAACAGTTCATTTTTTTTTCTAACACCACAGCTTTTTATTCCCATTTTATTGATGAGGGAATGCAAAGAGAGAATTTCCCCCAAATTCACTCAGCTAATAATGGACCCATAATCATAGTCCAGATTTTGTGACTTAAAATCCCATCCCTTTTTCAAACTTATCATGTTGCATGTAAATCTTGATATTTTGTAGTAAGAAAAGGAAATCAGGGCTATATGCTTAAACTAATTGTCTCCTTATTTTTTCCTTCATATTTCCAATATAAATCACTATAAAAGCTTGGAACATTGATGGGATCCTATTTCCTATCCATTCATCTTAATTATGAGAGATCTGGAGGAATAAGTTGTTCCAGGGAGCTGCCTAGACAAGGAGTTATTTATTAGCAGAAAAATGAACTCAGACAAAAGCACTGGGGTAAGAAGGCATTACCAGTGCATTTACGTCTTCTGAATCTATACATAGCTATAACATTCTCAATGAAAGAATTATTCACCATGTTTCCATTTTTTCCCCCTTCCATATCTCTTAGTATCTGTCGTTTATACCCTGGTCTGTTATCCATTTAGTTGGAGCCAGGATGTGGCCTACTCTTGTGCAGCCAGCAAATTTGTGTCTGGAATGAAAGAAGCTTCTCTTTTCAGACTGTCATTTCATTTGACTACCTTTCTTTGTCCATTATTTATTTAGTTTATGCTCAAGGGGACGCTAAAAGGAAACTTATCTTTTTCAATGTTCAGGGTGAGTTTTATGTCTGGATTCCTGGAGCCACTCGAATCATGATGATAACAAAAATATTCCCTTCAAGAGGAAAACGGTTGGTTTTTGAGCTTGTTTCTAACAGAGCTAGCATCTGTTGATCCAGAAACCCTGTGATTTGAAGACAAACACCTACTCATATAGCGTGAGTGCCCCGATCTGTGAGTTATAGGACTACCTTCATCTAGCAGGCCAAACTCTAATGGTATTTCTGCAAGTCTTAGCTTTCTAGGAGTGCGGGCTTTTGTATACCAACCATGTCATGATTATTCTTTAAAAGCAAATAATTAAACAAGGGCAGTAGTTTATTTGGCAGGACACAGGGTTTAAAAATCCAAATTAAAGGATCAAGTTAGACCAGATAGCAGTCTCTAGGAGAATATGAGAGATTAATACAGGTCAACAGCTCCTTTTCAGAGGGAAGAAGGGAGAGAGAGTGGAATAAGTCGGGAGCACTTGAGTTTTATTCTGTGTTATTCTTGAAAATACATGAAAAATATGTTGAATAGTTATATTTACAAATTCTAAAAGAGTGAGTACATGGGAATTTGTTACATGACCATCTGCTTTTCTGTAGTTTTGAAATTTTCATTGAAAAGGAAGGAAGGAAGGGAGGGAAAAAGAGACAAAGGATTCATTACTGGTTTTTTTCCCTCTTTAGATGGGAAAAGAGAGAATTATTTTTATTTTCAATAATCAGAATGGGGCTGTCATAACAATAATATAAAACTAATGTGAGTCTTTCATAAATGGACAAAACCCAGGAAAACTAGCCAGAAAAGTAACAAAAGGAGCACATTTTTTAAAGCCTTGGAAATATATTGTGAACCATGGTAGCTATTAAAGAGGTTGGGCAGATTATCTCTTTTTTTATCTTTGTTTTGTTGTTGTTATTATTCTTATTTTTATATTGTTCTACTTTGCAGTTACATTTATTGTCTGACCCTTACTTAGATATTTCTCACTTAGGAGATTCACTTGCACCTGTGACTTGCACTGAGAAACCTGGAGCATTAGAGCATCTGAAATGAATATCTGTTTTATCATATTGGTCAGCGACTACTTAATGTTGTCTCCTTCCCACGTAAGGCAAAAGGAAATCCTGTGATTGGAATTGGCTTTTGAACATTTGAGAATAGTAACATCAAAGAGAGATGCTCAGGGTATAAAAATTGGGAAGGAACGGCAACATCTCCTCAGTATGAAAGTGATTATGTCATGTCTTATTAACTAATCCTTTGGTGGAAAGGATTTGCCTCAAGGACGGTTATAAACCCTCATTTCATATCCTCCTCATAATGATCATTTTCTCATCACTTGTCCACCTGCTGATACGCTTTGCATGAGGTGACAACTAGATTCAGATGAAGAGTCTATCTATTTGTCTTTTCCTTTGATTTTTCATTTTAGATCATATATCTTCAGAGTGCAGTAGGGAGCCAAGAGTTGGGTTCAATAATTCTCCATCAGCAATTTCCAATGTGCTCAATAAATGTGTTTTTATCTAAAGTAATATCCTGGACACACATTGCAAAATAACATTCTTTCTTTATAAAAGTAACTCACACTTAGATTTTGGAAAATATAGAAATGCATGAAAGAAAAAACTAGAAGTTACTCATTACCCTACAACTCACCTTTTATGAATATTTTGATACATATTCTTATTCACTTTGCTTCCTACATACATTTATTTATGAAATGGCAGGAAGTTTTTCTGCATGCACAATTGGGATTATTTTTTTTTTAATTTTTTTTTAATGTTTTATTTATTTTTGGTACAGAGAGAGACAGAGCATGAGAGGGGGAGGGGCAGAGAGAGAAGGAGACGCAGAACCAGAAGCAGGCTCCAGGCTCTGAGCTAGCTGTCAGCACAGAGCCTGACGCGGGGCTCGAACCCACGAATGTGAGATCTGACCTGAGCTGAAGTCGGAGGCCTAACCGACTGAGCCACCCAGGCGCCCCCACAATTGGGATTATTAAAAATGTTAACGAACTGGTTTTAACATTGTATATATTTGAAAAGTGACCTGTTTTGGGCTTCCTTTTTTTTTTTTTTTAATTTTTATTTATTTATTTTTGAGAGAGAGAATGGGGTAGGGATGGGCAGAGAGAGGGAGACAGAATCCCAAGCAGGCTCCACGCTGTCAGCAGAGCCAGATGTAGGGCTCAAACTCAAGAACTGAACTGTGAGCCAAGATCAAGAGTCAAATGCTTAACAGAGTGAGCCACCCAGTGCCCGCCCCCCTGTTTTTTGGTTCCTAATGAACACTTTGGTCCCCAAATATTGAGCTGAATCTCAGTAGTGGTCTGTCAGAATTCTTAAGGTGTGATGGAGTTATATTGAAAATAGAAGTCATTTTTCAACAAATATACTAAACATTATCACAATTTCAATTTGTTCCATAAAATCCTACAAAGCTAACATTACAGAACAATGTCATGCTCATTATTAGGAACTCTGTGATATTAATGGTGCACCTAAATATACCCTGAGGAAATGGGAGACTAATATTTATTGCACATCTATTGTGTATCAGCAGAGTGCTGAATATTTTGCAAAGGTTGTTTCGTACATATATATCATCTGAAGGGTGAAAAATGATGCTTCTAATCTCTGTACCCTTAAAATGGGATAGAAATAATCGAGGTTCAAATTCTGGCAATTCAAGGATGGAAAAGAGGGGTCAGGTTTTGATCAGAACTGTTGAGCCAAGGTAAACTGTATAACCCCTCTATTCTCTCCTTATTTTGAGTATAGAGTCACTGACTTAGTGAGTATTAATATTGTATCTTCTGGTACGTAGATTTTGGCTTTGTAAGAATTCAGTGCAATTTATTTTCCATAAAAGATCCTCTGTGCCGCTGTATCAAGATTGCACGTGCACACATTGCTTATTACAGAGGAGTCTCTGCCTTCTGCTGATCTACAGGTAATAGAAGATGCCTCCGGAATACATTTCCTTAAAGTTATAATCGGATATGCCATGGGCTCACATAACAAGTCACATCAATGCAAAGTGGCAGGTCATTTTACTGCAGTTACAGGAAATGCAAATTTGATCTGGTGTATGACAAGTTGAAAGCTCTATTTTGTGTTATAGGAGGAGCTTGCTGTTTGCCCATTGTTTCCCTGGAAAGGGTGACTCGAGGTGGTCATAGACATAATGCTGCCCTTAGGCTTGGGACTGTCATAAGTAATGTCTCCTCTACCTTACTAGAGACGGACGTGGTAAAATCGGCATGTGTTCATGTGACTATAATGCCTTTGTTAGGAGGACACACGCAGGATATTTCTTTATGTGAGTGTTTGTCTCTTCAAGTTTACCTTTGCCCCAAAACAGCTGGGGCACTTAGAATGTTTCAGTTTGTTAACACCTTACTTCTGGTGTTCCCATTACTACCTCTTTGAATCCTTAGAACAGAACTCTGTCATGGGGTGGTTTTTAGGGGCACAGCCTCTGGACCAGCTAGCAGGGAGTTGAATTCTAGCTTTAATTCTCCCCTGGTAAAATGAGGGTAGTAATCACACCACATTTACTGGGTTGTTGTGGAGGTTAAGGCAATGCATGTGAAATTCTTAGCACAATGGCTTTCTCAAAAAATGAAATCCTTATAATCCTGTTAGATGGGTGAGGCAAATATGAAGCAGAAAGATGTCAAGAAGTTAAGTAAGATGCTTGGCCTCAGGCCACATAGTTGTCAGATCAGCCATTTCCATTTTAGTCTTCTTTTAAAGGCTGCTTTGCTCTCTTAATTAAACGCATATGTGTATATGCAGCCGTTGACTTTCAGATGCGATGTTTTGTCAACAAATGTAATTATGGAGCTTATCCATTGCAACAGACACGGTTGTGAGGCAACGTAGTTGTAGCCATGGGGCTTATCTACGCCCAAGCGCCCACACACCTGAGCACAGACCAGCACGCATCTACGTTCACAGTGTTCCCCTCTCAAAGGAAACTTCAGACTCTGCACGCATCTTGCTTCTCGTTATGGTTCTGTCACCACTTGGACGCTCACTCAGAGCCTCAGCCTCCTTGCTAGTAGAAAAGAAATAAGTATGTGCCTTGTATTATTATCAATTATTACTATTACTAATGAGAATTTAAGATAGTGTATGGAAGAGTCCTTAGCATTGAGCCCGGCACTGAGTAAGTTCCTAATAAATGTTAGTTGATATCTTCATTGTTGCCCTTGCCGGCCGTGCTGGTGCCCGTGGTGTCGATGGAGAGTCAGAGGGGGAAGACTCTCCTGATGGAACAATCTACAAGCTAGAGATCTTATTCTCTTCATAACACCTGTGACTGACAATCTGACCTGATCCTTCTTATTTATCGTCTCCCTGCCCCCATTAGAATTATGTTCCACAGAGGAGGGAACCCAGGACAGCTCTGGGTTAGCAAGTGTCCCCCTAAAAGTCTGTAAATGAGTTAATGAGTGAAGGGCGATGGGGAAGAAGAAGGAAGCACCTATGTGAGCACGGCGGGACTGAACAGCCTGTATTACCAATCTGTCCCATGAACTTCTGGGTCTGTCAGCCACCAGCGTTTGTTAAGAAGCAACTTCCCAGAGAAAGTCTGCTTAAGAAATCAGCATAATGTGATAGAGCACAGGCGGTTCAACAAGCATCTTTCTCTTCTTGCGGCTGGAGGACAGGTAAAACCGGTGTCAATGTACTTGTCATTGATCTGAGTTCTGGTCAGCCTCATCCCCCAACTGCTCTCGACTGTCACCATGCTGCTATCCAAGTCCCGTTTTCCGATATCTGCGCTACTCTCCAAAATCGCGGTTGCAAGTTTCAGTTAATCAAATTGATTGCAGATGCCTTCAAAGATTGTGTCTGTGTGCACAGAGAAGCCTGCCATATGCCCACGAGCTTTAAGTGAGTTACTATATGTGACACAATTACAGTAATGACTGGCACACACCAACAGCTCCCTAAATGTTCCCTGTTGTTGCCGCTGTTGTTATTATTATCATTACCCATTTATTCACAAAGGATTTACAGAGCTCCTCTGATGTGCTTGCAGATGTTTCGGGCTTAGAACATTTCATGGTGAGCTAAGCAGACCAGCTCTCTGACTTCATGAGCGGAGGATGTAGGAGCGGTTCCGAAAATAAAGTTTAGTAAGTCACGTAGAATAGTGACTGACTGTGCTACCTGGGTGGGTGGCTGGGGATGACAGTGTTGGTGAGGACAGGCCCCCACTTTGCCTTGTTAAACACTGTCGCTCTAGGATCTTGTGAAGGGCAAAGTAGGCTTTCAGTTCACACTGGCTGAAAAAGTAAAGGAGTGAAATTCTGAAAGGGGGCCTAGTTTAACGTGGGCACTGCAGATTCTCCATTTAGGTTGTGTGTGCAGATACTGTAGGAGCTCTGCAGGTTCGTGGACTCTGTTTGCTGGCAAAGTCTGGGTTAGACTAAATGTGGGTGGACATTGAGGGGAGAAAGAGGGTGTGAGGGCAGGCATATACATAAGTAAAATCTGTGTGGAATTGAGGTGACACGGAAGGCAAAATCTTTGGTTGTGTATTTTTTAAAAATATTTCATCATTTTTGAGAGAGAGAGA
>NC_043705.1:36709302-36725786 GCF_006229205.1 Suricata suricatta | reverse complement strand
CCGCTGCCGCGGCCCCTGCGCCCTGCGCGCTCGCTGGCTGGCGGGGGACTGGCAGGAACCGGAGCTGCACTGCCGCCTCTGGCGCGATCGCTCAGGCGCCTCCTCCCGTCCCAGTCACTGTGGCTCGGAGCACGCCGCCGGCGGCTGCCCTTTCCGCCTCTGGGGGAGCAGAGCCGCGGGCCCGCCGCGCGCCTGAACCATGGCCTCGGGCCGGAGGGGCTGGGACAGCTCCCACGAGGACGATCTGCCCGTGTACCTGGCCAGGCCGGGCACCACGGACCAGGTCCCGCGGCAGAAGTACGGCGGCATGTTCTGCAACGTGGAGGGCGCCTTCGAGAGCAAGACGCTGGATTTCGATGCCCTGAGCGTGGGGCAGCGGGGCGCGAAGACTCCCCGGAGCAGCCAGGGCAGCGGCCGCGGCTCGGGGAGCCGGCCGGCGCTGGAGGGGGACACCCCGCGCCGGGGCCAAGGCCGGGAGGAGGGCAGGGAGCCCGCGCCCGCGTCGCCCGCGTCGCCCGCGCCCGCCGGGGTGGAGATCCGGAGCGCCACCGGCAAGGAGGTTTTGCAGAACCTCGGCCCCAAGGACAAGGTGAGGGGGCCCGCAGCTCTTGTCCTCCTGCCCTGATTCCCTTGGCAGCCCGGGGCGACCCGGCCCGGGCACAACTTTCTCCCGCTCAGTTCGCTGGGGGAAGGGGGAGGGGGGGACAGGGAGGTGAAGGGCATCCTCTGCTGAGAGTAGCGCGACCTCTCAGCGGGGAGCCGGATTCGCGCGGGTTCCCAACTGCAGCATCTTCGTGGGCGCGGGAGCGGGGTTTGCGGGTCCCCCCCCGCCCCCCGCGTCCCCGCCGCACCCCCGGGCCCGCGGGTCTGAGTGGGTGTGTCAGCCGGGCCAGCCGGGAAAGCTTAGTGATTTCTAGCCCTTCTCTCTGAGTAACCGCTGGCACAATTGTCTTGGCCCCACTCTGGCCCTAAATTAAATCTCAACCGCGGTCACCAGGGCAGAGGGCACGCTGGCGCTGGGAAGATGGGGGTCATCTCCATAGTCCCCGGATGAACGTACAGGATGGGCGGTCTCCCCTCTCACTCTTTAAACATCAGCTCAGTCCCTGAAACTTTTGGGTGTGGAGCCACTAGACTAAACACCCTCATCTGCGTGCCTCTCTTCTGTCCTAGATCGACATTTCACATCTGTGTTCGTAAAGTGTACATTTGTGCACAAAGCTTGTTGCAAGACTCGGTACCACAGGGATCCAGCTGTCTCTGGAAGAATATCAGTTATTTTTGAAAACAGGCAAGAGTAGTAACTTTAAACTAGTATAGGCTGCAGATTCTCTGCTGCTGCTCCATGTGCCAAAAACCAATTTCTTCTGTATGTGTATTTTTGAGAAACTCATGACACACTGCACTGGCTGAAGGTATGGTCGTGAAATCCAGCTTGCTCTCATCTATTTGTTTATTTCACAGAAAATCAGAACCATAGTTCAGCAAATTCAGGGTCTGGGCAGGGCTGGAGTATTCAAAGTTCAATCTGACGCTTTTGAGTTGGGGAACAATAGTAATCAGATAGGTCACTCTTGTGTAGATAATGGCTGCAAACTCCATCCCCACATGTTATTCTGTGTGAATACTGGTATGAATAATAATCCGAAATGGAAACGTCTGCCCCAGAGCAGTTATAGTTAATGCTTACCCAAGTTTTAGATGTTTTTCCAAATTCAGTGAGCCAGTCAAAGGAAAGCATATCTCTGCACTGTTTGATTTTGGGAAGTTTAAAAAAATAAACAAAGCTTTAATTATTGATACCGCTAGGGAAAGAAAGCCCTGAAGTTAGTATTGTGTAAAGACACCTTTGGGAAACAATGTCCGTGTCCCTTGGAATCAGTCATTTAGTTGCTGATTTTCATATCATCCTTTAGAGTATGGGATCCCTCTAGGCCTTGCTCAAATACCCTTTTAGGAAAAACTTCTGATATTTCGGAAAAGCTGTGGCTGATTTCTGCACTTAAGAATGGTGTTCAGGAAGATTATCGCCTCTCTTCAGGTCTGAGCTGATCCCTATTGAAATGTTCCCTTCCTGACTCTAAGGGGTGGGAGAAGTGATGGAAAAGGTCGGTAACAATTGCTGTGAGTCACTGCTATTCCCTTTGCTGAAACACCCCTGATGTCAGCCAGATAATATGCCTGGTTTGCAAGATTTAAGAATGGTAACTAGAGAAACGGAAAATGTTCCTCCTTTAAACCCAGAAATTCTCTTCGCTTTCTTTCCTGTTGCAAACCCTATACTCTTGGCTCCTAATTGAAAAATAATAATACAACTTAAGCATCAGCAGGATTTCTAGTGCTACATGGTTATTTGTAAGTTCAGGCTTGCTGTCAGCTTCACGCAGGCCCTGTTATTATCTCTAATTTGGTTGAATCGCACTGCTACAAGAGTCAGCAGACCTTATCTACTTCTGCTCTTGATGGCTGTTTCCTGGAGGGGAGGGATTGTGTGTTTGGATTTATCAATGTAGCTGAAATGCCTAGAACACTGGAGGTGCTCCATAAAGGTTTGGTACGTTAAACCTCCTTAATTGAGCCTTTTTTTTTTGCTGTATAGAAGCAGATCTATGCATCTGCATAGAGATCGTTTGGTCTCTATTTGCTTATTCTTTATATTTTAGCTTTAAATTTTTTAGAAGTAAGCTCTAGGCCCAAAATGGGGTTTGAGTTCACAGCCCCAAGATCGAGAGTCCCCTGCTCTCTCTATCCACTGAGCCCGCCAGGTGCCCCTCCTGGCCTCTTATTTAAATACCACCATTTCCAGACAGCGCTGTACCCCATGAAGCAACTTTTGGAAAACTTCACTTTAAAAAAATTAAATTACGCCCAAATCTGCCTACTTGTGGTTTCTATAAACTATTCTTGGTTCTGACCTTTTAAAATATAAGAATAGAGTTAAAAAAATTTTTTTGAGGTATTTTAATGACTTGAAGCATGTGGGTTTGTTTATCTGTCAGCAAAGTTTGCGTATTGCCACAGTAACAAGCAATCCCCACATCTCAATGGCTTAATCGAACACACACAGTTGATTTCTTGTTCCTGTTACTTTCCACCAGGGTCAGCAGGACCATCATCTCCCCCTAGGGAGCTAGACCGATGGAGGTTTCACCTCTGCGATCCCATGTTGGGAATAACATGGGCCAGTTCCTCATAGGCTCTCAAACTCCCTTGTTGAAGTTGCGAATATGACTTAGGTTCACGTTTCACTGGTCAGAGCAAATCATTAACCTGTGTCCTAAAGAATTGGGAGGGTACAATCTTACCATGATCCTGTAAGACAGAGATTAGAAATATTAGGAGAGGTGCCTGGCTGGCTCAGTGGGTGGAGCATGTGACCCTTGATCTCAGGGTCGTGAGTTTGAGCCTCATTTTGGACATAGAGCTTACTTAAAAAAAAATTAAAAATAAAAAAATGAAGTATTTGGAGTATGGCTTTAATATCTTCGCTATACCTAGGGCCGGACTATGGGGATGAGACCTGGCTCCACCCACCTAAATTGTGTGACTGTAAGCCTATAACTCAGCTTCTGGGCTTGTGCTTTCTCACCTGCAAGATGTGCCTAACAGTGACTACTTTGCACATAGTAAGCACTCAGTACATATTAGTTACTATTACTCTTTGAGTTTTTACTGCCCTTTATATGTTTGAGGGCAATTATCATATTCTTCCTAAAATTCTCTTTTTTGGCCTTAAATGGTAAGCTTCTTTAGCCCTCTCTTATGTAAGGCATTCACCCTTCTGATTTATTTTCCAGGTTTTACTATATTTTATAAATATTCTTTTAAAAACCGCGGCGCCCAGAACTGAACACAGCACTCCTGATGGGATATGGCCGTGGCAAAGTATATTAGGCTAGTTAATTTCCTTGATTTACATGGACATCATATGCTTTCGTGGTAGGAGAGCCAGAATTCAAACGGATTTTTCTGAGTCCAGAATCCATTTTTCTGAGTTCTGCTCCTTTCCAGACAGGAAGGCTGCTGCTTTATTTTATTTTATTAAAATTTTTTTTAATGTTTATTTATTATTGAGAGACAGAGAGAGAGCATGATCATGGGAGGGGCAGAGAGATGGGGAGACACAGAATCTGAAGCAGGCTCCGGGCTCTGAGCTGTCAGCACGGAGCCCGATGCAGGGCTTGAACTCAAGAACTGTGAGATCATGACCTGAGCCATAGTTGGACCCTCAGCTGATGGAGCCACCCAGCCTGACCCTTGTGTCTGCTCCTGGCATGTTACTGTCATGCAGGGCAAGGACAGAGCTTTCTGCCACACCTCTAGAACCTTCTTTCATCTTGCTGCCAGCCCATTATTCAGGACATTGGAGAACAGTTGCTCAGCCTTTGAAAACAGTTGCTGCAAAATCCTTATTTTTCCAAGTTGAATGCAAAGTTATTAAAAGAAATTTTTAAAAAATGTCTTGATAAACTCACAATATGTCTTGTGTATAGCATACCTACTTATTAACTCCCACCTTAAGGAAATGAGTTTAGTTAATAAATGCATAAATTATAAGCAAATTACACTACAAAAGTGTGTGGCAAAATAAAAGTAAAAAAAAAGTCTCTAAGTGCCAAGTGCCACGTTTGAGGTATGACTGGGTTTTTATATTGTGCTTCTGGAGCTACCTATAAGCACCTTGTTAAATAATGTATGTAGATGGGTTTTTTTCTGATAGGCATTTATACTGCCCAGATCCTCCCTCGTTGGCTCTCACAACGGTTTGTTTATAACTTTTGACAGTAAGTGCATAAAAACGCAGTTGTAAATGAAAAGGAAGTATTTTTCGCCATTTCTCAAGATGGTTTCCAGAGTTTTTCTTGCAGCGAAGAAATTACTAAGGGGAGGACAATGATGATAGATGGTCTGCCAAGAGCAAATGATACTGCAAAAACTCTGTCATCCAGTGAAAACAAAGTAATGACACTGTGATTACATGGGTCTGTTGATAACTTCCTGTCAGGAGCCGTGAGTCGTTTCTAGTCCCGTTTCCCACATGGGCCACTTTTGTGCAAGTTGTCTCCTCTGTGAAGTCAGTAGGGTTCTGGGTGTAGGAGGAGAGCATTTGAAACGGGCAAGTTGTGGTGCTTACCTTTTTTTTTTCAAATCATTTGTCATGTGCCTTTTTAAGAAATTTTTCTTTAATATTTTATTTATTTTTGAGAGACCGAGAGAGACAGAGCACAAGTTGGGGAGGGGCAGACAGAGAGGGAGACACAGAATCCAAAGCAGGCTCCAGGCTCTGAGCTGTCAGCACAGAGCCCGATGTGGGGCTTGAACCCACAAACTGTGAGATTATGACCTGAGCCAAAGTCAGACGCTTAACCGACTGAGCCACCAGGCGCCCCATGTGCCTTTTTGGTCCTGGGTGATAAATTTTCAAAACAATCCAGAGAAGCTGAATTACCTGTGGAAGAGAAGACAGCTGGAAATAGAATTCTAGGTTTCTAAGGCCTCTCTACATCATCAGAATGCCTGGAGTGTATGTGAAGTTTTCAGAGCTGCTCTTTCAATCCCAAGTTTGCACTTAGGCCAAGAGAAAAGGCTCTTGAGTACCTGGCCCCCTGGGCCACACTCGCATTTGGACTATATTTACTTACCCGAACTTGGAAGTGTTTGAAACCTTTTAGAACTTTGGTTTAGTTTGACAGTACACATTTGAGGAACATAAAAAATGTACCTTCCAAGTAATGCTGCGATTGGCAGTGTTCCCTCAAAGTAATGGTCCCTGGAGATGGGGTTTTGCTGACGGCTCATGTAAGTAATGTCTAAGACGGCCAAGGGACTGTCCGTGATGCTTTTCTGTCAGTGATTTCTATAGCTGATTCTCTTTATGATTAATTTCCACTGGGCATTATTCCTACAGATAATGTTCCTGTGAGACAGTGGATAGAACTTCCTAGGAGTAGGCAGTCTGGCCGAGGAGAATGCAGGCTCAGTCCTCCATTTTTGAGAAGAGGCTGAAGTCCATTTAGGTGTGTAACAAGTTTTTAAAGTTAAACTTCTAGGAAAATGGAATGCTAAAGTTTACCTGTACTCCTTTTAAAAACATTTTTTAATGTTTATTTATTTTTGAGAGAGAGAGAGAGACAGAGTGTGAACAGGGGAGGAGCAGGGAGAGGGAGGCACAGAATCAGAAGCAGGCTCCAGGCTCAGAAGCTGTCAGCACAGAGCTCAATGTGGGGCTCAAACCCACGAACCGTGAGATCATGACCTGAGCCCAAATTGGACGCTTAACCCATTGAGCCATCCAGGCACCCCAAAGTTTATCAATACTCTTAACCTGGACTTATATGGCATTCAAACATCAGTTCTACTCCATCAAAAACCCGGTAAGTTGAGGCAAACATACAATAAACAAAGCAATAAACAGAAATTAAACGAACAGGATAAAGCATTAGCAGTCTTAGCTTGGAGACCCAATCCTTAACCAGCTGTACACTGTACACAACTCACCTCTCTTCTCTCTGAGTCTTAGCTTCCTCCTTTCTAAAATGAAGGGGCTGGACCAGGTCAATAAGATTTTTGATTGTACACCACTATGCAAAAATTTTTTGAGCATGGTGTCTCTCTGTATGCATAGGTGCACACGTGCATATATATGAATTACATGTACAATGTACATACAGTTGATCCTTGAAAAACGCAGGGGTTAAGGTGCTAACTCCCGTGCAGTCAAAAATCCACGTATACCTTTAGACTCCCCTGAACCTTAACTATTAATAGCCTGCTTTTGACCAGAAGCCTTACTGATAGCATAAGCAGTTGATGAATACAGGTTATATACAGTTGGCATATAAAATATAAACATTTTGTATGTTATATGTATTACATACTGTATTCTTATTAGAAAGTAAGCTAGAGAAAGGAAAAAGTTATTAAGAAAATTGTAAGGAAGAGGAAATATATGTACAGTACTGTGTGGTATTTATTGACAAAAGTCCACGAATAAATGGACCAGTGTAGTTCAAACCTGTGTTGTTCAATCATCAACTGTATTAATATCTTATTACCGTTATACAGTATAAAACAAGTACAAAGTAAAATATTATATATGCAAGTATAGATCCTGATATTTACCTCATACCCTAGCGACTCGACTTGCCCACCCAATTGGGTAAGTGCTTGTAAATCCATGATCTTTAGATCAAAGCCATAACAGTCAGTGGTTCTAATATTATGTTCATTAATGAATTCATTGTCAATCTGAGTTTTTCAGTGATATATGCTCTTTTATGAACCAGTTTCTAAGAGAAATAAACTCTTAAAGGCTTGCAGTGAGGCTGGTGCTCAGTACACTCTATATATGTGGGGTTGGACCAGTGGGGTGTGGACAACAAGGGTCACCATAAATATCATGAGGGGTCTCCAGATCTCCCTTCCACCCCAAGTTTTTCTGTACTCCTTTATTCAGAAAGCACTTATTAAGCACCACGTATGTAGGCGCACAATAAAAACCTAATTTTGAAGAAACAAAGATGAACCAAACAGATAAACATTAGGAATGCACTAATTCCATTTCCTTGTAATTTTCCATTGAAAATTGCTGTTAATACAATGGCATATTTTCTTCTTTACAACTGTGTGTGTACGACACATGTGTTTTTCATTCCAAAATAAAAGTGCGAATATACAGTATTATCTGTTTTTAAACCTTTTTTTTTTACCACTTTAATACATTGTAATAAATTTTAATTCTGAGAACAGTTTTAGGTTCACAGCAAAAAAACGAGTGGAAAGTACAGAAATTTCCCTTGTTTCTCCTGCCGCACACATTCATAGGTCCTTCCGTCATCCATATCTCCCACCAGAGCGGTGCATTTCTTACACTTGAAGAACCCTCACTGACATCTCTTTATCACCCACAGGCCATAGTCTACATTAGGGTTCACTCTTGGTGTTGTACATTGTGTGGATTTTGACAAATGCTTAATGATCTATATCCACCATAATAGTATCAACCACAGTATGTTCATTGCCCTGGAAGTCCATTGTGCTCACCTGTTCATCCCTCCCTTCCTTCTAACCCCTGGCAACTACAGTCTTTTTGTTATCTCCATAGTTTTACCTTTTTCAGAATGTCATATATTGGGAATCACATAGTATGTAGCTTTTTCAGATTGCCTTCTTTCACTTAGCAATATGCATTTAACATTCCCCCAAGTCTTTTCATGGCCAGAAAGCTCATATCTTTTTTTTGTACAGAATAATATTCTATTTTCTGGATGTACAGTTCATTTATCCATTCACCTACTGGAGGACGTTTTGGTTGCTTCTAAGTTTTGGCAATTATGACTAAAACTTGTATAAATATGTGTAGCTTTTTATGTGGACATTTCATTTGAGTAAATACCAAGGAGTGCAATTGCTGAGGGATGTCGGGTGAGTACTTATAATTTTGTAAGAAATATCTAAACTGTCTTCCAAAGTGGTTCTACCATTTTTGGTATTCCTACCAACAATGAATGAGAGTTTCCTTTGCTCCACATCCTTGTCAGCATTTGGTGCTGTCACAGTTCTGGATTATGGCCTACAATGGTAATAGAGGTATAGAGAGTTCTCATTGTTGTTTCAATTTACAATGATCTGATGACATACGATGTTGAACATCTTTTCATACGCTTGCTTGTCATCTGGGTATGTTTTTGGTGAGGTGTCTGTTCAGGTCTTTGGCCCATTTTCTAACTGGCTTATTCATTTTCCTATTGCTGAGTTTTAAGAGTTTTTTGTATGTTTTAGATAACAATCCTATATCAGGTGTGTCTCTTACAAATATTTTTCTCCCATTCTATGGCTTGACATTTTTTGTAGAAAAGAAAGAAGATTTTAATTTTAACGAAGTCCAACTTATCCATTTTTTTTCATGGGTTATGCCTTTGGTGTTGTATCTAAAAAGTCATTGCCATACCCAAGGTCATCTGGGCTTTCTTCCGTCTTATTTTCCAGGAGGTTTATAGTTTTGCATTTTACACTTAGGTCTGTGATCCATCTTGAGTTAATTTTTGTGAAGGGGTTAAATCTTTGTCTATATTCTTTTTATTGCATGTGGATGTTCAATTGCTCTAGCAATTGACTGGAAAAAGACTATCTTCTCTCCATTCTGTTGCTTTTGCTTCTTTGTCAAAGATGATTTGACTCTATTTATATGGATTTATTTATAGGCTCTCTATTCTGATCTATTAATCTGCTTGTGTATTCTTTTGCCACATTGTCTTATTTTTTATTAATTTACTTTGAATGTTATTGTTATTTTTTTAAGTAGATTCTGTGCCCAATGTGAGGCATGAACTCATGACCCCAAGATCAAAAGTTGCATGCTCTGCCAACTGAGCCAGCCAGGCACCCCTAATACCACATTGTCTTGATTGGTGTAGCTTCATAGTAAGACTTTAAGTTGAGTGGTGTCAGTTCTTTTGAGTTTCTTTTTTTTTTTTCTACATTTTTTTAAAATGTTTTATTTATTTTTAATACAGAGAGAGACAGAGCATGAGACGGGGAGGGGCAGAGAGAGAAGGAGACACAGAACCGGAAGCAGGCTCCAGGCTCTGAGCTAGCTGTCAGCACAGAGCCCGACGTGGGGCTCGAACCCACGAACGTGAGATCTGACCTGAGCCGAAGCCGGAGGCTTAACCGACTGAGCCACCCAGGCGCCCCATGAGTTTCTTATCATTAAGTATGATGTTAGCTATAGGTTTTTAATTTATGTTCTTTATCAAGTTGAGGACATTCTCATCTACAACTAATTTGCTGAGAACTTTTATCATTCATAGGTGCCAGATTTTGTCAAATGCTTTTCCTACATCTGTTGATCTTTTTCATTATTCTTTTTTAGCCTCTTGATGTGGTAGATTACATTAATTTTCCAGTGTTCCATTCCTTGGATAAATTCCACTTGGTCATGATATAAAATTCTTTGTAAACATTGTTGAATTTGATTGGCTAGTATTTTGTTAAGAAAATTTATATCTGTGTCTACAAGAGATATTGGTATCTCCTTTCCTTTTTTGTAAAGTCTATCTGGTTTTGGTATTAGAGTAATGGTGTCCTCCTACAATGAGTTAAGAAGAGTTCCCTTTGCCTTTATCTCTGGAAGAGGTTGTAGAGAATTGGCTTACTTTATTCTTTAAATGTTTGCTAGAGTTCACTAGTGAATCCGTCTGGGCCCAGTGCAATTTAGGAACTCTCCTGGGCCCAGTGCTGTTTAGGAATTAATTATTGATTACATTTCTTTAATAGACATAGACCTATTCAGATTGTGTATTTCTTCTTTTGTGAGTTTACTAGATTGTGTCTTTCAAGGAAATAGTCTGTTTTATCTAGATTATCAAATTTGTGGGCATAGAGTTTTTCATAATATTCTTTCTTATCTTTTTAATGTCATTGGAATCTGTAGTGATGTCTCCTTTTTAATTTCTGATAAAAATAGTTTGGGTCTTCTCATTTTTTCTTAGTTATCCTAGCTAGATGGTTATCCATTTTATTGATCTTTTCAAAGAGCCAGCTTTTGGTTTAATTTTTCTTATTGATTTCTTATTTTCAATTTCATTGATTCATGTTCTGATTTTTAGTCTTCCTTCTGCTTATTTTGGATCTAATTTGTCTTCTTTTTCTAGTTGTAAGATAGGAGCTTAGATTATTGATTTTCAGTCTTTTTTTTCTTTTTAATATGTTCATTCAATGTTATTAATTTCCTTCTAAGCAATGTTTTAATTGCATTTCACAAATTTATTATACTGAATTTTCATATTAATTTAGCTCAATTATAATTTCTTTTGAAAATTCTTCAGATGACCAGTGTGTTATTTGAAAGGTGTTTTAGCAAGTATTTTGGGATTTTTCTGCTATCTTTTTGTTGCTAATGTATGGTTTAATTGTATTGTGGTGTAAGAGCAGACATTATATGATTTCTTTTCTTTTAAATTTAAGGTGTGTTTTATAGCTCAGAATGAGGTCTATATTGGTGAATGTTCTATGTGAGCTTGAGAAGAATGTATAGTCTTCTTTTGTTAGATAAAGTTGTCTGTAGGTATAAGTAATATTTAGGTCATTGATAGTACTCTTGAGTTCAACTATGTGCTTACTGATTTTCTCTTGGCCAGATCTGTCTATTTCCCACAAAGGGGTTTTAAAGTCTCCAACTATACTAGTGGATTCATCTGTTTCTCCTTACATACTTTGATACTCTTTTTATAGGCACATATATGTTAAGAATTATTATTTTTTAGAGAATTGATTCCTTTATAATTATTGTAATGCTGTTTTTCATACCTGATAACATTCCTACTTTGAAGTCTGCTCTGTCTGAAATTAACATAGCTATTCCTGCTTTCTTTTGATTAGTGTTAGTATAGTCTGTTTTTCTCTACTCATTTACTTTTGCTTCATTTGTATCCTTACATTTAAAGTTGGTTTTTTGTAGACAGTGTATAGTGGAGTTGTGATTTTAATCCACTCTGACAATCTCTGTAGTCTTGTAATTCGTGCATTTAGATCTTTGATGCTCAAGGTGATTACGAATACGGTTGGACTCATATTTACTATATTTGCTGGTGTTTTCTGCTTGTTTTCCTTTCCTTGTTCTTATTCTGTCTTCCATTCTTTTTCTGCCCTTTGTGATTTTAATTGAGCACTTTATATAATTCCATTTTCTCTCCTATGTTAGCATGTCAGTTACATTTTTTTTAAAAAATGATGATTATTTATTTTGAGAGAATGAGTGAGTGTAGGAGGGGCAGACAGATAGAAAGAGAGGGAGAGAGAGAATCCCAAGACAGTTCTGCACTGTCAGCATGGAGCCCTATGTGGAGAACGAACTCAGGAACCCTGAGATCATGACCTGAGCTGAAATCAAGAGTCCAATGCTTAACTGACTGAGCCACCCAGGTGCCCCTCAGTTACACTTCTTTTTTATTTTTTCTAATGGTTGCCCTAGAGTTCACAGTATGCATTTATGACTCATCCAGGTGCACCTTCAAATAACACTTTACGACTTCATGGGTAGTGCAAGTACCATATAAGTCATTTGCAATTCTTCCCTGCTGTGTCCCTTATATTATTACTGTTATTCACTTGACTTCTACAGAAGCATATACAGACATATCTAATGGAATGCATTGTTGCTACTATTATTTTGAACAAACTGTTACATGTTAGATCAATTAAGAATGAGAAAAATTACATTTTTATATTAGCTTCACTTATTTCTTCTCTAGTGCTCTTTCCTTTTTTCACGGACATTAAAATTGCAGACCCATATCATTTTTCTTCTTTCTGAAGAATTTCTTTGAACGTTCCGTGCAAGGCAGAGGTACCGCCAACACATTCTCTGTTTTTATTTGTCTGAGAAAGTCTTTATTTCTCCTTCCCTTTTTTAAAATTCACACAATGTCCTTCGTTTCTGGTATACAACAAAGTGATTCCACAAGACTACATGTCACGCTATGCTCACCGTGAGTATAGAGCCTATTAAAGTACCACTGACTATATTCCCTATGCTGTCCTTTTATCCCAGTGGGTTATTCATTCCATAACTGGAAGTCTGTATCTCCCCCTCCTCTTCACCCATTTGGCCCCTCCCTTGATCCTTTCGGCCTCTGGCAACCATCAGTTTTTTTCCCTCAGTATTTATGAGTCTGTTTCTGCTTTTTGTTTGTTTGTTCATTTGTTCTGTTTTTTATATTCCACATGTAAGTAAAATCATATAGCACTTGTCTTTCTCTGATATTTGATTTAGCATTATACCTTCTAGGTCTGCCCATGTTGATGCAAAGGGAAAGATCTCATTGTTTTTTTATGGCTGAATAACATTCCACATGTCACATCTTCCTTATCCATTCTTCTATGGGGGGGCACATGGGCTGCTTCTGTATCTTGGCTGTTGTGCATAACGCCACAGTAAACATAAGGCTGTATCTATCTTTTCAAATGAGTGCTTTTGCTTTCTTTGGGTAAATACCCAGTAGTGGAATTACTGGATCATCTGGTATTTCTATTTTTAATTTTTTAAGGACCCTCCATGCTGTCTTCCAGGATGTTTTCCAGACACTGTTGGTGGCTGCCCCAGTTAACCTTCCGCCAACCGTGCACGAAGGTCCCTTTTTCTCCGCATCCTCACTGGTGCTTGCTGTCTCTTGTCTTTTTGATTCTAACCATTTTGACAGGTGTGAGGTGGTTTTGATTTGCATTTCCCTAATGGTGAGTGACATTGAGCATCTTTTCATGTGTTCTTTTTCACTTTTGAAGGATATTTTGCAAGGTCAGAATTGTAGGTTGGTGGTTTTTTTTTCTCAACACTTTATTTTTTTAATTTCTTTAAAAATTTTAATGGTTATTTTTGAGAGAGAAAGAGAGAGAGCATAAGTGGGGGAGGGGCAGAGAAAGAGGGAAACATAGAAGCTGAAGCAGGCTTCAGGTTCTGAGCTGTTAGCACAGAGCTTGATATGGGGCTTGAACTCACGAACCTTAAGATCTGGACTTGAGCAGATCTGGACATTTAACCGACTGAGCCACGCAGGTGCCCCTCTCTCAACACTTTAAATATGTCAATCTAGTCTCTTCTTATTTGTATGGTTTCTGAGAAGAAATCAGAGGTAACTTTTGTCTTTGCCTCTGTTGTGATGTATCACATACTTAGTTACTAGTTTCTATTTAAAAATTTTTTAAAGTAATTTCTACACCTAGTGTGGGGCTTGAACCCATAACCCTAAGATTAAGAGTCACGTGTTCTGCTGACTGAGCCAGCCAGGCTTCCTGAATTACTCATTTCTTTTAATTGAACATTTATATTTTTGCTTTCAGTTTTGATTCCACTTTTACTTCTCTTCTTTTGCCACTGTAAATAAGGAGGTGATAGATGTTCTTGTAGCCAAATCTTTGTGTATGTTCATTTCTTTATCATTCATGAATGGAAACTTCCTGGAAACGGTTGCATGTGGTGTGGTTGTTTTCATGCTACGGGAAGAGTGAGCAAGGGACGCTTGCTTGCCACGTGGGACTTCAAGGGCAGGACTCTGGGTAAACCAGGGAAGCAGAAGGAGGTGCTCAGCCGGGGCCACATTGCTCAACAGCAGAGGTGAAGGGGCCACAGGAGCCAGGTGGGGGGGAGAGAGTAAAAGACATTGGACAAAGATTTTAAATCTTAGCTTGAGATAAAAATGTGGGAAAAAAAAAGTCTCCTCTCTCTCCACCAAAGTAGTTGTCTGCATAATCTCTTGGAATTCTACCTTTCCTTGGCTTTAGGGGCACAGATAATGAGGTTCACAGTGTGTTCTAATGAAAAGCTCCATTTATGGAGTACTTGTTTATGCAAGGAACTGCTGCTACCTGCATTCCTTACACTAACCCTACAAAATAGGCATTAATATCTACATAGTCTGGAAGAGAAACCCAGTCTTGGAGAGGTGCCTTGACTTCCTTTAATCATACAGCTAGAAATGGATAAAGTCCAGATTTTAGCCTAAGGACTGTCTGATTGATTTTCGTATACTACTTTGCTGTTCTTTTATGTGGTGGCAGCTAAGCATTGGTACTGAACGGGGCCCAGCACTAGGGCTGGCTTGGTTAAGAGGATCATCCAAATAAAATGTCTGCCAGGGGGACTTTCAGGAGAGTGAGTGGATGGAGCTCATAGAATCAAATTTGGGAAGCTGAATATGGTCAAGTCCAAAAGGTGAACACAGTTACCGAACCAGAGGACTTTAGAAGCTATGAATCTCGGGGCATCTGGGTGGCTTAGTCAGCTAAGCGTCCTACTTCGACTCAGGTCATAGTCTTACGGTTGATGAGTTCGAGCCCCATGTTGAGCCTGGAGCCTGATTTGGATTCTGTGTTTCCTTCTTTCTTTCTGTCCCTCCCGGGCTTGTGTGCGTGTGCTCTCTCTCTCTTTCTTTCTGTCTCTCTCAAGAATAAGTAAATAAACCATAAGGGGGGAAAAAAAAAGAAGCTATGAATCTTGAGAAAGAGGCCAGGAGATGGAGCAAGGGACAATGTGCAAAGATTCATACAGTTTCCATGATATTCAAGTGCCTAATGAGAATTTTTCTTGGGTGCTGTGGCTTGCTGGTAGGTTCACCTGATTTAAAACCCCTTTACTATCTGCTAAGGGCTCAGATAGAGGTCTGCAGGAGGCCTGGGACTCACACGCCACTTTTCTAGACAATCTGAATCAAGGGCAGAACGATTTGGTTCATTTCCAAGAAGCTAGGCTGAGTCCAAAGAGAAAAGATGCAGTGCTTATGTTGAGTTGAAAGTGGACTAGGGAGGGACTGTTTTCCTCTTACTAATATCCTCACATCCTGCCATTTGGATAGAAAGAAAGAAACCCACTGAAATGGGAAGTTGTGGGATGAATGGATACTAAGCGAGAAGTAAAAAAACAAAAACAAAAAACAATTGATGAATAATAATATCTCACACAATTGGTAGGGAGGGAAAACCTTTCCAGAGATACAGTTTTCTTCTACATATCAGGCAAGAGCGAGGAAGCCAGCCAGTGCTACACTGTGGGGATCTTTTAGTGAGATCATAGAGGGGGGAACAGGGAGTTTCATAGGGGTGTTCGGGATTGGAATCGAAGGCACTATCTCGCACTAGCAATGCATGCTGTCAGCTAAGAATTTGGAAATCAAGGATGAGGTATCCCTCAGTTGTCTACAACAGGAGTCTATAAAGGCTTAGATAATAAATATTTTAGGGTTTGTGGGCTCTAAGTTGTCCACCCCAATTTCCAAAGTCTGGATAACAAATTTATCCATAGACAATATGTGAATGAATGGATGTGGCCGTGTGCCAATAAAACTTTATTTACAGGAATCAGGCACTGGGTTGGATTTGGCCCAAGGGCATTTGTTTGTCAGCTCCTGGTCTTGAATATAAGAGGGGCATGAGGGTGTATGGGATTGTGTGTGTGTGTGTGTGTGTGTGTGTGTGTGTGTGTGTGTGACTGTGTGTTTGCAGGAACATTGGAGTAGAAGAAGGGATCTCAGCAGCTTTTCAATATGAAAAGATGATCAGAAATTTGAGGTACGTTCGGCAAGACCATTTGAAAGGCTCAGAGACACTTGCCTTCCTTTCAGGATGTCTGGAGATTGGAGGAGGAAATTAAAAATAAACACATACCTGGCAATGAAGAGGAGAACACTGCAAGATACTTTAGAGATGGGAAAATTTATGAAGTGGGGCCACGGTTTTGTAAAGAACAAAGTCAGGGGAAAGGGGGGTGGTGGTGGAATAGGATAACCCGGAAATGACAGAAAGAAACAAATACAGGAAGTCCGAGTGATTAGGAAGAAGGAGGTCAGAAGCTGAAAATAAAGCTTTGCTGCCCTGCTGGAAAAAGGAGAGGTGTGAAGACAGCCAACGGTTGGAGCTGCAAAGAGGAGAGGAAATGGTGGGAAATAGGTTTTCTTGGAGCTCTTAACAGAACGCGACGTGGTTAAGTGAAC
>NC_043705.1:36630016-36709202 GCF_006229205.1 Suricata suricatta | reverse complement strand
ATGACAGAAAGAAACAAATACAGGAAGTCCGAGTGATTAGGAAGAAGGAGGTCAGAAGCTGAAAATAAAGCTTTGCTGCCCTGCTGGAAAAAGGAGAGGTGTGAAGACAGCCAACGGTTGGAGCTGCAAAGAGGAGAGGAAATGGTGGGAAATAGGTTTTCTTGGAGCTCTTAACAGAACGCGACGTGGTTAAGTGAACAGGGAGAATGCTAGGCTTACCCACACGGAGAACATGCCAATAGATTAAACATGGGGGGTTTTGGGGGCTGAAATAATGCCTTTATAAATGTGTGCTTAGGAGTTTCCAGAGAAAGCGTGGCCTGGGGAGGGCGGTACTGCCTTTTAGAAGACCTGTGCTCACCATTCAGGAAATCCGACTTGAGGTCAGGAATTCACCCCTGCTCGCTCCCCCGGGGCATGCAGTGAGAGTCAGTGGCTCTCTCTTTGAGCTTTCATTCATTTACTTACTCTTTCAACCATTCTTGAGTCCAACAGATACTTACTGAGAGTCCATTGTTAGCCTCTTCAGGGTCACTAGCGATCTGAGAGGTGTCAGGTACTTGGAGGGATTTGCGAAAGAGGTGATGGCAGCTTCAAAATGAGTGCTCAGAAGAAGGGCACGGGGCTTCCCTTCCGCCAGGGGAAGGAGAAGGAAGGATATAGATATTCACAAAAAAGATTTCTCTGTCACATGACAGATTCATCCGTTTAGGCTGTAGAATCTCAGAACGAGGAACAATTTCAAAGAGTATTCTTCCTTTTCGCTTTATGAATAGGAAAACTGAGACCCACAAGCTGCGAATAAAGGTGAAAAATAAAAATATTTGAGTGCTTATTATATGTCAGGCACTCTTTGTTTTTTAACCTTGGTAAAATATACATAACAAAATTTTCCATTTTAGCTTTTTAAATTAAATTTTATTTTTTTAATTGAAGTATAATGGCCTTTTTTATTGGAGTATAGTTGACATTAACAATTTTTTGACATTAACACTTTTAAAGTACAATTCCATTTACAGCGTTGTGCAATCATTACCACTGTCTTGTTCCAGAACTTTTCCATGAACTCAGACGGAAACTCTGTGCCCGTTAGCAGTTCCTCCCCATTTGCCCCTCCCTCCAGCCCCTGGGAACAATGAATCTGCTTTCTGTTTCTATAGATTTGCCTATTCTGGACATTCCACACAAATGGAATCATACAACATGTGGCTATCTTTTGGTTTTTCTTCTTTGACTGAGTGTCATGTTTTAAAGGTTCATCGTGTAGCATGTGTTGGTATTTTATCATTTATTATGGCTGAATAATATTCCATTGTGTGGCTCTACCACTGTTTTTTCAAGTCCTTTCTGAATGATTTTTTATTGTACTCTTTTTAAAATTTTTTTAAAATGTTTTATTTATTTTTGAGAGAGAGAGAGAGAGAGACAGGATGAGGAGGGGAGGGTCAGAGAGAGAAGGAGACACAGAATCCAACGACAGGCTCCAGGCTCTGAGTTAGCTGTCAGCTCTGAGCCCGATGTGGGACTCGAAGCCATGAACCATGAGATCATGACCTGAGCCGAAGCCGGATCCTCAGCCGACTGAGCCACCCAGTTGCCCCTGAATGATTTTTTAAATTAATAGACTTTACTTTCTTGTGCAGTTTTAGTGTACAAAAGAAGTGAACTAAAAACTCAGAATCCCAACATACCCTCATGACCCTCACCAATTTATTGATTTCCTCTGTTATTAACATCTTGCATTAGTGTGGTATTTTGTTACAATTGATGGGCCAGTGTTGTTTTTTTTTTTTTTTAATTTTTAATGTGTATATATTTTTGAGAGAGAGAGAGACTGGCAGAGGTGATCAGGAGAGGGACAGAGAGGGAGGGAGACACAGAATTTGAAGGAGGCTCCGGGCTCTGAACTGTCAGCCTCGAACTCACAAACCGTGAGATCATGATCTGAGCCGAAGTTGGATGCTTAACCGAGTGAGCCACCCAGGCGCCCTGATGGGCCAGTGTTGAGACTTTGTTATTAAGTCCACAGTTTACATTAGGATTTAGTCTTGGTTTTGTATATCCTGTGGGTGTTGACAAAAAGTATAATGACATGTATCCACAGTATCCTGTGGAATAGTTTCATCGGCATAAGTGAAAAGGATTTAAAATTTATTATTGAAGTATTGATATACTATGTTCTATTCATTTGAGGTACAGTATATGCCACGTTTTGCTTTCCTGTTCATCAGCTGATGGACATTTTGGTTGTTTCTACTTTTTGGGTGTTGTGAATAGTGCTGTGCTCAGCATTTTTTTAAGCACTTAACATTAATTAACCTAGTCTTCACAGAAAGCCTTGGAGGGAGGTTCTATAATTACACTCATTTTACAGATAAGAAATGAGAGATTAGCTCATTTGCCAAGTCCCACAGTTCACAGGAGGGGGGTGAGGGGAAGCGAAGGCCCACATGTCCTGTGTCTCAGCCCTGCGCCCCTTCCAGTCTCCTCCTTAGCTCAGCTCTAAGGGCCAGACACTCCACTCGCTGACTGCTGTGCCTCAGTGTCCACCACAACCCCCTGTGCTCAGAGTATTTGGTGTAAATTAGGTGACTTAAACCCCTCTGGTGAATAATACATAGGAAACAAAAGGAAAGCAGGACATTATTTATCAGAAGTCACTCTCTTGTAATAGTGAATATATAAAACAACCGACTCAGTAACAGGATATCGTAAATAATTTATGGCATAGTCACACGACAGCGTACCCTGGAGCCATTAAAAATGACGCTGTACAAGAATAATGGTGTGAGAACATGTTCCTGGCTTATTTGCTCCTTTATCCTTATCAAGTCCCTGGGCGGGAACACTGAGGTTTAGAGAGGTTAACTGATCTGTGTGAACTCAGGCAGCTTGGAGAGCCAGAATTCTGTCCAAATCCCCAAACCCTGCTCTCAGCCACCATAGAAATTACACGGAAATGGAACAGAATCTTAGCAGTGGTATATTTCCGTGCAGGACCGTAATACCTTATGTTTTTCTCTATTTCTTCGGCAACATTGTCCACATTGTCTACAATGACCTAGCATTGCTTTGGAAATTGAGTAAAACCATTACACTTTCTCTTACAAAGAAGAGAGCCCTGTTCAAATTAACCTCAATGCATTGTTGGCCAACAAAAAACAAAAAACAAAAAAAAACTAAACCTGACACCGAAGAAAATAGGGGCCACAGCAGACATCGGGAGGGGTGCTGGCGACCGAGGTCCTACAGGGAGGTAGCTTTCTGTGCTTACTTTTTTCTTTGCCGGCTCAACATTAACATTTGGGAACTATTAACGGCTGCTGACCCCTCCTTTTCCTACATAAGCATTTCTGTTTCCCAGTTCTGTAGGGAGTTCTGGGGATGACTTGGGAGAGCGGTTAAGGAACCACCCCGAATCCTCAGTGTGGTTTTGGGCCTGGCAGAGGTTTGCAGCGCGGGGATGCAAGGGGCACCGCTGCGTTCTCTAACCCCTGCCGGGGTGTTCCTTGCTGGCGCTGCTGAGTGTGGCCAGGGAGCCCTTGCTTGGGGCCCGACTGCCTCCTGGGTAGCGTCCAGGAGGATCTGAGAAGTAGGCCTTCTGCAGATTGTTCATACAGGAACGATATTCGTGTGTTGTTGTGTGTCCCCGTTGATAGGAACGACGTTACAGAAACCAGTCATGGTCTCCGAGGCCTTAATTCCAAATTTCCCCTTTCCAAGTCATGTCCCCTCATTCAGTCAGCCCTGATGCGGCTCCACAATAGCTGTAATGTTGTCATAATATCCATAGAAACCGTCCGCGGAGCTGCAAACACAGGAGTCCCCCTCCCTGCAGGCTGGGGCGGGAAGGCCAGATGGGCTGTGGAGGGGAAAGGCCCTCAGTGAGACATCAGTCATGGTGGCAGCGCTGGGGACCTGGATGGGGGAGGGGCGGGAGGAAGCCATTTGAGGAGGAAGACTGTGTTTGGTACAGTGTTTGCCACAGGGTGAAATTCCCAAATGAAGTGGCCAGCAGTGCGGGCTCCTTTCCAGGGCCGCGTCTGGGCCTGGTTACTCGCTTGGACTCTGATGCTAATGAGGCAGGACAAAGATTCCTTCTTGTATGAGTTCTCGACTTCATTGATTATTAACCACAGACAGACATAAGGTCCCCGTCGGCACTTGTGTGTATGAAGATGGAGACGGAGAGTAACATGTCACCCCACACCCTCCCTGTGTGCCAGGCCGGCCCCTTCACGTGAATGTGGCTTGGACATTCACAGCACCCCGGAGTGGGGGACATCATCTTTCCCATTTTACAGATGAGGCACCTGGGCTACTCTGACTCGCTTTCCTTCCTACCTCAGCTTCGTCTTGAGTGTTTTCAGGGACTTTTCCCTGGGCCCCCAAAGTCAGGTAAGGTGCGCTTGTGTGCTAAGTGCTTGTATCTGATACTTATTCTGTATTATAAATTCTCGTTTGCCTCTTTCCTACTAGCCTGGGAGCTTTTTTTCTTTTTTTTTAAATGTTTGTTGGTTTATTTTGAGAGAATCAGCGAGCCAGGGAAGGGCAGAGAAAGAGGGAGAAAGTCCCAAGCAGACTCCTTGCTAACAGTGCAGAGCTGGACGTGGGGCTCCATCCCGCGGATCGCAAGATCGTGACCTGAGCCCCAGTCAAGAGCCTGACACTTGACTGACCGAGCCACCCAGGCACCCTCAGCCTGGGAGCTTTGGCAGGCATGCCCTTGATTTCTAACACAGGGGGTGACTCATGCACAGTAGGTGCTCAGTACACACTTTTGAATGAATAAATGGATAAATAGGAAAGTTTCAGTAACTTACTCAAAATCTGTCTTTTGCACGATTCTGTCCTGGCACTTAGCACAGTCGCTGGCATGTAATGGACCCTCAATCAATATTTGAACGAAATAGTGAATGAATGAGCATCAGTTAGCTCATCACTCAGTGTGTCAGAGAGTCATGCCAAGTTTTTCTGACTTCCGACACTGTTTTGAATTAGCTGGTAAGAGAGATCACTTTCGTGCCTGGCCAGGCAATTTAAAGTGCATGACTTCCTGATAGCAGCTTGGCCCTGTCTGCTCTTAGAAGTACATCTCATTATACAACAGCTCTCATACGTATCTGAGGCCACCTCCACCTGGTGGAAAGAACATTTGTCGGAGAGCCGTGAAAGCAAGGCAGAGACGTGGTTCTGTTCCTCACTGTGTATGTTTTTGGCCAAATCACTTCACCTTCTGGGCCTTTGCGTCTCCATTTTTAAAACAGACTTTTATAATTGTTGATGTTTTCTCATTAACCCATGGAGTTTGTTACACTTTTTTCTCTCTGTTTATGTATGTTTGAAATTTTTAGACAATAATGGTTTTAAAATAATTGAATTCTAAAAAACAAACAAAAACCCCCTCCCCAATCCCTTAAATTTTAGTTGAGTTAAAGTTAAGATTTTCTAGGAACATACCTCCTTTCTACCTTTTTAAATGGAAGTGTACTTGACATAGTATTATGTTAGCTTCAGGTGTACAACTAGTGATTCAGCAAGTCTTATTATGTGATGCTGTGTTATTCGTATGTGTTATGTACTTGCTCTAGGTGTAGCTGCTACCTGTTACCATTTAACACTGTTACAGTATCATTGATTATATTCCTGATATTGTGCCTTGATCCCTGTGACTTACTCATTCCATTCCTGGAAGCCTGTATCTCCCACTTGCCTTCACCCATTTTGCCCTTCTGCCCCACCCCCCTCCCCTCTGGCAACCACCAGTTTGTTCTCTGGTCTACAGTCCCTTTAAATAATAATAATAATAATAATAATCTTATGCATAGCCCCAATAAAAGTGGAGCTTCAGCTCAGTGGACAACTAGCTCCATGGTAAACCTACCACCTATTCAGAACCTACTAGACTAGATTATATCCTAAAGTTTATGAATTTTAGAAACATGGGCAATCAGCTCTGCAAACTGTAGCCAGCTCTGGGCTAAAGGCAAGTGTGACCTATCTTTACAAATAGGTATCTTGATGGAAATGACTGTGCATGGTGTTTGGGGTGATGGTTTTTGATTTTGGAACCCGGGACCACCACTTTCCCAAAGGTTATGACCGTGGAGCAAGTCCTTTCACTTCTCTGAGCCAGTTTCCTCACCTGTAAATGGAGGAAACTGTTCTTTCTGATTGGGTTTTATGAGACTCAGTGAGAACTACCACTTACGGTATAATTACTGAGCGTTTAGTACATTTTGCGGAAGAGGCAATCCACGATGGGCTTTGAGTCTCCCTGCGTATTTCTGTGGTTGTCCCCAATATGCAAGGCCCTGACTACTCTTTACATGGGTCATTTCTCAGTGAGCAAGCCTGAGAAATGAGGTAATGTTTCTCTCAGACAAAGAGTATTCTTACTTCAACTTACCCTAAAAGTAGCGAATCCCCCAAGCACAGTGTTCTCCCAGAACACAACACATTGTATGTGCAGGCAGCCATGACTCGCCCTTTGTGTCATCATGTGAGGCTTGAGGGGATGAGCAATCCAAGAAAACCAACACGCAACTCTGGCTAGTGCTTTTGTCATGAGTAATGAAGTAATGTTGGTGTCTGACCCGGGAGTTTCCTGTCTTCTGATACCAGCCATGACTAGTAATAAGCTAACGTGTTAGGTTGTAAGTGTGATAAAATCTCAGGCGCTGCACAGTTCTCGACGTGTTATATATATTACATGAGGTAAATGATCACAGCAGCCATATGATGTAGGTAGTTCTAGTAACCAGATATCATAGAAAACAAAAGTAAGTTTCAACAACGTTCGGTAACTTGCCAAAAGTCACACAGGTGTTAGTTGTGTAGTCATTCTTTAATCAAGATGAAACTAATGTGTCTTATTCTAAAGGTTATCCCCTTAACTATATATTTATTTTCTGAATCATATGAAGTGATGGCTATGAAATCCCTTCCAAACTCTAATGCATTACACATACGTATTATAATTAACAAAACTATAATTACCAGGTGAGCACTAAGAACTTGGTTCATTTCGGCACATCTGTATTGATTGTTTGTGGTGACCCTAGCCTCCCCACGATAGATAAAGCTCCCCATTCCAGCTTCTGTGGAAAACCTGAGTTTAGTAATGGCCTTGTTGCTTAGTGGCTATGTGACGTTGGATGAGATCTGTGTCGGTCCCTGAATCATAAAAACAGACATAGTACCAAGTACATCAGATAGAAGGGATTTAATAGAGAAAATGGAGTGTACGCATGTTAGAGGTTGAAAGAACCCAAAAGAACATGGATATAGATCCAGAGAGAGGAGCTAGAGGGACCAGATGCTAGAAGGACCAGCTCCCCAAGGCTGAGTGAACAAAGATAAGGCTTCCAGAATGGAGGTGTGTGGAGAGGCTGACCTGCAGGGGGGGCGCTCAGATTTCTGAGAGACTCCAGCGACCCGCTGTTGGCGCTGTTGGGAGCGTGTGAACAACTGGAGGTCGCAGTGCCTGAGGAAGCTGAAGCCTGGAGACAGCTGCCCCCCAGGAGCGATGCTGCAGGAATGGGGAAGCAGGAAGGAAGTTCTCTTTCCCTGTCTTTAGCTTTCTCTTCTCCATGTGCTGCCTTTTATTTGCAGAATTTGATATGAAACTAGCTGGTTCAAGGTCCTGGGTCATGTAGTGTGCAGAGTCCCATCTGAGTTGAGATCAGAGATTGGGGACCGTGGAAGGATGGGTTTGGGGCTGAGAAACAGTCGGCAAGTATCAGGCACAGTTGCTCTCCCTTGGTCCCACGTCTGTAAAATGGGGATCATGTTGATCTCATAATATCCTTTTGGAAGATTAAATGAAATAACCACTCAGTTGCTTGAAACTGAGTGCAAGTGCCCAATAAACGCAAGCTTTTATCATCCTTATTATGCTAAGCTTGCTTTCTGTAGAATCTGCCGTTGCCTGTTTTCCAGCGGGACTGGGGTGTTACGCTTGCTTCAGGGATTATCAGGCCATCTGGGAAGCTGGCTTTGCTGAGCCCCATGTGGGGAACAGGCTTCAGAACTCAGCACTTGCCCTTGTGAGTCAAGATGGGAACCCTCTCCCCAGGGATATTTAATTAGCTGCTTGTCAGAATGGTGTTGATGAAATGCTTGTCTCAGATGGGATCTGGGGCTGCTCTGATGTGGGATTCTCAGTTTACTTCCATTGTCCTCCTGCTTCCTCTCTTTCCCAAAATAAAGCCCGCCTGGCCTTTCCCTTCTCTGTCTTCATTCTTCCGTCAGACAAGATAAAACGGCCTTCGGTGAGTCAGCAGGGTTGCACTGCCAATCAGCTGTGCGCCCCTCTTGAGGTTCATGCTATAGCACCTTCTCACAGGATATGGCCAACCTGAGTTTCAGCCGGGTAGCCTGGCTATTAAGGACTTAGACAGTGGAGTAGAAACAAGCAGGGTTCAAATCCTGGCTCAGCATTTTATTAGCTGTATGACCGTAGGCAAATGACCTCCCTAAGCCTCAGTTTCATCATCTGTAAAATGAGCATGGTAGTTATATGTGTATCATGGGGTTGTTGGGAAAATGAAAGAAGATAATTCACGTAGAGCCCTAAATCCAGCATGCCTCTGATTTCATAAACCCTCAATGCATGACACCTTTTATTACTGCCCGTCAGAATTATTTTTTTTTATCAATTCCTGGAATAGAGTTGACTTTATGAATTGATTCTACAAGTGTTTGTTTGTCACCTATTAGGTGTCAGATACCGTGAAAATAATTGGTGAACCCAAAAGGAGCAAAATGCAAACCTGAGCTGTGCAATTAGAAGAGAGTTCTTGTCTTTAAGGTGCTAACAGTTTGGGAAACACGGGGGTCGGGGGTAGGTTGGTCATGTTCAAAACCGCACTTGTAGTACAGTGTGATGGGTGTTACAATACGGGTGTGCACAAAGGGCCAGAGGAACTAAGAGACAGATGGGGGACTGAACCAAGACTTGGGGGTCGGGGAAAGGTTCCTGCGACCTCAGTGCACATTTGAGTTAGCCTGGCAAAATAGGCATGTATGCTGTGGTGTTAGAAATACCGCGTGTGTGTGTGTGTGTGTGTGTGTGTGTGTGTGTGTATGTGTGTGTGTATGTGTTTGGGGAGGGGATGTTCCAAGCAGAGGATCTATAAAGGAGAAAGCATGGCATGCTTGAGAACCTGAAATCCTATAGATAGTGAGGGCATAAGCTGGGTAAAAGTCAAAGCCAGAGAAGTCAGCCGGGGCCAAATTATGCAGAGTCTTACAGAGCATGTGCAGAGCCTCAAACCCTGGCAGCCACCGTGGACTCTCTTGGCTGCCTCCTTCTTTCCAGAGATGCCTTGTGCATCTCAGACCATTCCTCCTCTATACTATGGTGTTTGTCTAACCAGTAATCAATGGTCTCCTTTTTGACTAAGACAACCCTAATTTTGTTGAGGGACCCAGCGTACCCTGCTTGAAAAACTCGCACTTTCCAGCTCCCCTTACCGATAGAATTGTGCGTGGCTGAATGCCAGTCCTAACTGCCACTGATGTGTTCAGCCTGGAGATACGATGAAAATAATAAAGTCAGAATGTATGTTAAAAAGGTCTGTAAAACTCTTTGAACAGACCAACACATACAAAGGGAATGTTTGAAGCTTTCTTAAAAGTGTCATCTTCTACAGTGCATAACCCAGGATAAATCCTTTATTAAAGAATATTTTTATTAAGAGCAATAATTAAAGAGAGAGCTCAAAATGTTAGGACACAAGAGATATGAGTTCTGGTCCTAGTTCTAAGCAGTCCTACTGTGATCCTAAGTGAGCCATTAACTATCATATAATGTAATTCCTGGGGAGAATGGAAACAAACTAAGCTTCTACTTCAGTGCTATTGATATCAAAAGAAATACGGAAAGGATAGTAACACTCACTAATGTTCAGTGAATGTTTCCTATATCCCCGGCGCTGTTTAAGCATTGTACATATGTCATTTTACTTAGAGCACAAACCATTCTGACCATCTATGAGCGCTACCATTTTACAGATACATGAAATGAAGCAGTATAAATAACTTGCCTGGTCAGAAAGCTTCTAGTAGGAAGAGTCAGGGTTAGAATCGCTGCCATCTGACTCCAGAGCCAGAGATCACATTCGTAGGACCAAATTCCTTGCATAGCAGAGGTTTTGATGAACTATACTGCATACAAAAGGAAGATTATGGTCATGTCCACATGTGACTTTATGGATTACTGAGAATTAAAGTAAATAAGATATGCTAAATACTAACCGTCTTTTGGTATTTGAAAATTCTTTTTCTTTTTTAATTTTTTACATTTATTTATTACTGGGGGCAGAGGGGTAGAGGGAGAGGGAGATACAGAATCCGAAGCAGGCTCCAGGCTCTGCAATGTCAGCCCAGAGCCCAACATGGGGCTCGAACTCATGAACTGTGAGATCATACCTGAGCCAAAGTTGGAGGCTTAACTGACTGAGCCACCCTGGCACCCCTGGTGTTAGAGAATTCTTTAAAAATGCCAGGGGTCTCTCAAAATCTGATATGGTTTCAGAATCAAGATTCCTTTCTCTCTGACTGCCTTGGACATCTTTGTCTTCGAGTTTTGTAATTTTAGTATGGATTTAGGTGTTTTTCTTTTTACTTTTCTGATTTCAGCCTACTCTCTGAATCTGAAGATTTGTGTCTTTCTACAGTTCTGGAGTTAAACTTAGGGCGACATCCAGGGCTCTCAGCCTCTGTATCCTGCTTTCTATTTCTTTTCATTCTTTGCCACAATTAAAGTTATTTTGTCATATTTACAGTTCACAAATTCTCTTTTCACTTGTATTTAATCTGCTGCTTAACTGTCCATCAAGCATTTGCTTTCATTTGCTATTTTTTTTTCATTTCTAGAAGATCTTTCTTCCCCTTTATTTAAATCTGCAGGTTCTGTCTTGACAGTGTCTTATTCCGTTCCTGTACTTAAGTTTTATTTGTATTTGGAACTTTATCATTTTAAACATACTGATTTTATTTAATCTATCTGGTTGTTTTATTAAAGGAAGTTTTGAGAAGTCTTAGTATACTTTTATTAACTAAATCTTATTCACAGTAGATTATTTTATGTGTCTTGTCATTTCTAATTTTGAATTCATGTTAGGTATTGCTTTTTTTGGAAGCACTCTAATAAACCTGGGTCCAAGGTGTCTCTTTCGAGTGGTTTTGCTTTTGCCTGATGCCCCAATTGTATCTTTGCCATGACCATTTTTATTTATTTTTATTATTATTATTTTTTAAAAATATAATTTATTGTCAAGTTGGCCGACATACAAAGTATACAGTGTACTCTTGGCTTTGAGGGTAGATTGCCATGACCATTTTTAATATTAATATTTCACTTTAGGAATTCCTAGTCATTGAGAATGAAATCCAGGACACCTGGGTGGCTCCGTTGGTTAAGCATCCTACTCTTGATTTTGGGTCAGGTGGTTAGTGAGTTTGAGTCCTGTGTCAGGCTCTGTGCCAACAGTGTGGAGCCTGCTTGGGATTCTCTCTCTCCCTCTCTCTGCCCCCCTTAAAATAAATAAACAAACTTAAAAAAATAAAATGAAATCTAAACCTGTGTGAGTGTCCACCCATAATTACAAATTCTGAGGCAACTCACCCTAGAGTCCAGAATAGCCAATACCTAGAACACTCAATCATGAGCATGGACCAAGGCATATCGCCATCTCATATTCATAAAAATATTTTCCTAGTTTATTTTTTTCACAGAAGGAACAGGATTTGTATGGGAATCTCTGCCTAATTCCTTTTATTTTGGGGTGGATCAAAGGGTCTTCCTTATTTTTTGTTCTTTCTGGAGTTTAAATGCTAACCCTTGGTTACTAAGACAGATTCCTATCAGGTGGCCGAAGTGTCATCTCTTGCTTACTTCTTTTTCAGCCCCCTTGTTTTGGCCTTACCTACGCATATACATATTTTGTGTTGGAATAGCTAGTTATTATCTAATCTACTGTATTTTTAAAATAATCTACTGTTTTACTCTGTTCATCATTATGAATGTCAGTTATTTTATTTATTTATTTATTTATTTTTTTAATGTTTATTCAATTTTGAGAGAAAGAGAGAGAGAGCATGAGTTGGGGAAGGGCACAAAGAGAGGGAGACAGAATCCGAAGCAGGGTCCAGGCTCTGAGCTGTCAGCACAGAGCCCAACGCTGGGCACGAACCCACAAACCGTGAGATCACAACTTGAGCCGAAGTTGGACACTAAACCGACTGAGCCACCCAGGTTCAGTTATTTTATTGTCATAAAAAATTGTCCTCTGATTGGACCCTGGACAACAAAAATTTATGTTAATTCAAATAAAATCAATTTTTTCTTCTTTTGCCTAAGTAACTAAGCGACTAATTGGTACTAGAGCTTAATTTTCCATGCTAAAATCATAGACTAATTCATGGCCTTTATTTAATTTTGAATTTCAAAATGTGGTTTATGACCATTTGTAGCCATACCAGTTCCAACTCTAGCTTCACCACCCGCTATGTGGGCTCAGTCAAGGAACAAAATATTGGGCATCCGTCTTCCCATGGTGTGAAAGGGCCATAGCATTACTATCAATAGTAGTAGTCCTAATTGTGTCGGCAGGCTGCTGTGAGAAAAAAGTGCATATGTGTCAAACATCTAGCGAAGTTCCTGAGCACATACCACTTACTCATTGTAATTCCCGTCATTGTTATTGCTGTTACTGTCTGTAGAAGGAGTATAATAATCACATATTCATTTGTGAGGATGTTTGTTCATTGGTGGTACTTTGTGCGCAGACACTTAATCCAAATAAGGTAGCTTCGGATTGTTTTCACTGTAATTTCCCCCTGGAAAACCTTTAAGAGTGTTTTCAGGAGTTTGAGTCATCTTCCTCGTTATGATGACATGTTAAGACAATCCTTTATGTGGGATTATTTCTGTAGTTCTTAATTACTTTGGTCTTTCCACCTTTCCAAAGGTATCTTTTAGTTCTTCTTTAATGTCATTTGTGTCCATAAAGTAGCCTTGAAGCTCTGCTTTTATTGTTCTCTCCAGGCGTTCTTTCCATTCTCTTGAATAATTTTCCATGATGAGCAATTTGTGTTGTGATTTTGATCCTTCTACCCAGTCTTTAGCAGGGAGGATCACATGTATAAGAACAGTCAGGAAAATCATGTGCATGCCAGCTTTCAGGTCTGGGTAACTTCTTTGAAACTCATCTTGGCTTTCCTTTAGGAATGCCACCGTTTCAACTTTTTGTATTTTGAAATGATTACAAGCTCCCACGAAGTTGCAAAAATAACACACAGAATTCTTTGAACACTTTCCTCAGTTTTTGCCAATGGTCACATCTTATATAATAGCAGTTCTACATCCAAAGCAGGATCCTGACAATGGTACGATGGTGTTAACTAGACGCCAGGGCTGTAATCAGGTTTCGCCAATTTTTACATGTGTGCGCGTGTGTGGTTCTGTGCAATTCTATCCCATGCATTTCCATATAACCACTATTATAACCCGAATACAGGACTGGCCCATCCCTACAAAGGAATTGTCTTATGCTGCCACTTTATTGTCACACCTACTGCATTCCTGTTCCCTGGCAACTGCTAATCTGTTTTCCATTGCTGTAGTTTTGTCATTTTGAGGATTATACAGATGGAATCACACAGTGTATCACTTTGTGAAACGATTGTTTGTTAGGCATAAGGCCCTTAATTAAGATCCAGTCTAGTTTTTTGTCTGTCCAACGTTTAACCCTTTTTAATGCTGAGTAGTATTGCACTGTATGGACGTACCAGACTTTACTTAACCACGCACCTATTGAAAGACACTTGAGTTGTTTCCACTTTCTGGCTATTATGAATAGAATGCTATGATCATGTGTGTACAAGTTTTTGTTTTTTTAATACAATTTTTAAATTTTTTAACATGTTTTTAATTTATTTTTGAGAGACAGAAATAGCGTGAACAGGAAAGGGTCAGAGAGAGAGGGAGGTACAGAGTCTGAAGCAGGCTCCAGGCTCTGAGCTGTCAGCACAGAGCCCAACGTGGGGCTCAAACCCACAAACCATGAGATCATGACCTGAGTCTCAACCAACTGAGCCACCCAGGCGCCCCTTTTAATAAATTTTTAAAAGTGTTTATTTATTATTGAAAGAGAGACACACACAGAGAGTACGAGTCGGGGAGGGGCAGAGAGCGAGGGAGACACAGAATCCGTAGCAGGCTCCAGGCTCCAAGCTGTCAGCACAAAGCCTGATGCGGGGCTTGAACTCATGAACTGTGAGATCATGACCTGAGCTGAAGTCGGACCCTTAACCGACTAAGCTACCCAGGCGCCCCGTGTACAAGTTTTTGCAGGAATATAAGTTTTCATTTCTTTGAGATAAATGCCTAAAAGTACAATTGCTAAGTTGAATACTCACAGCATGTTTAGTCTTACAGGAAGCTGCAAAATTACTTTTTGGAGTAGCTGTGCCATTTAACATTCCCACCAACTGTGTATGAGAGAAGAACTGTTTTTGACACAACGGTGTTTTCTCCTTTGAGAAAGCTATGAACGGACGCCTGGTGGCTCAGTCGTTTAAGTGTCTGACTCTTGATTTTGGCTCCAGTCATGATTTCATGTTTCATGAGATGGAGCCCTGCTTTGGTCTCTGTGCTGGCAGCTCAGAGTCTGCTTGGGATTCTTTCTCTCCCTCTCTCTCTGCCCCTTCCCCTTTTGTGCTTGCACACTCTCTGTCTCTCAAAGTAAATAAATAAACTTAAAAAAATAAAATTATGAAAATCCAGATTAAAAAAATAATAAATTGGGCACCTGGGTGGCTCAGGCATTAAACATCTCAGGTCATGATCTCACAGTTCATTTGTGAGTTTGAGTCTCACATCGGATGACCATGAGCCCTGCTTGTCTTTCTCTCTCTCTCCCCCTCCTTCCCTTCTCTCCCCTCTCTTTCTCTCCCACCCTCTCTTTCTCTCTCTCTCCCTCTGCCATTCCTGGATTTCTCTCTCTCTGCTCCTTGCTTACTTGCTCTCTCTCGCTCTCTCAAAAAATAAATTACTTTTCCAGTGATAAGAAAATGATTCTATCCTTAGGTTGCAGTGATGGTTGTACAACTCTGTGAATATGCTAAAAAACTATGCTGAACTTTAAGTGGTAAATCTTATGGTATGTAAGTTATATCAATAAATATGTAGAAAGAAAAAGGATGTTACAAGAAGGGATCCAGTAGTATCACAAAAAATCTAAGTCATTCACCAAATTTCGATTGTTTTTAAAGAATTTACCATGTGGCACACATTACACGTAATGTTTGGTACACATCAAAATCCTGACTCATTTGCTAGCTAGGATGTCATTTACCCATTCTCAGCTTCCACATCCTTTTCGGTAAATGGGAAAAAGAAAATGACCTCCCTTTGTGAGGATTAAATGAAATAATGCACGTAAAAGCATTTAGAGTGCTGCCTGCATACTATCATTCCCCTTATTACTAAATTCATGAAAGGACGTTTTCCTGTTAGCGGTTCATAACTGCCTGCTAATAGTGTTAGGAGAAAGTGAGCCATGTGTATTAATCAGAGATGACGGTGACAGATTTTGTGTGCCATCGTGTGCCTAGAAGGACAAGGGAAGCAGCTGATATTTGCTGATCACCTACTATGGCCCAGATGCCGTGCTTCCTGTTTTGCACCCTTATCCAAACATTGTTCCACAACAGAAAGTAGTGTCATCCCCATTTGGTGGAAGAGTAAGCAAACCCAAAACGGTTAAGGTTTCCCGGTTTCGCAGAGCAGGATTTGATGTTGCCAGGATAGATACCCACGTCGGTGTCCCAAGTTCATGCTTTTCTCCTTTCACACATAAATTGACGTAAATGAGACTTTTCTTCAAACACTGCCCTTAACTTACAGTACTTTGATGCTTTGCAGCTTTTTTCTCCTCTTTATTCAGAAACTAAAATTTAACATTTCCATGGTTGTCGTTTTTAAAAATATTTTAAATGTGAGGCGCCTGGGTGGCTCCGTTGGTTAAGTGTCCGACTCTTGACTTCTGCTCAGGTCATGATCTTGATGTTCATGAGGTTGAGCCTGACATTGGGCCCTGAGCTTACAGTGCGGGGCCTGCTTGGGATTCTCTCTCTTCTCCCTCTCTGTCTCTCTCCCTGCTTCTCCTTTGCTTCTCTCTATCTCTCTGTCAGATAAAAATAAAAATAAACTTAATAAAATAAAATATTTTAGTGTATTTTTAAAAGATCCTTAGGGAAGTTCAGAAAAAAACCCAAGGTTTTAGCCGACATGAATGTCCATCTGTTGAGAGCCTGAGCGAGAGTTGAACTACAAAAGGCCGATCTGCGTCCGGGGAAGTCCGTTGCCAGAAGTCCTCAGAAACAGAAGAGATATATTCAGAGGTTAGAAGAAGGCAAAGCCCCCTCCTGCCCCTCCCGCCCTGTGCCAAACCCAATTAAAAGAAAACAAAACAAAACAAAACAAAAACTAAATCCAGGCTCAGAAGAAAAGAAAATTGTTTGCAATAATATGTCATCAAAGCCATTTCTCAAGTTTATTCACCCATGGATTAGTCTTTGTGTTCTTTTTCTTCAGACTCCTTCCTCTTTAGAAACTGCCAAGGGTTGTAATAGAAGCTAAGATGGGACTCTAATGTCAGCCAATTTATTGAGAAAAACAACAAAGAAGTTGTTTCCTTTGTAGAGAGCCTCAAAGATTATGCATCCCATTCCTCAGGTTTATGGAGGAACTTGGCTGTAGGTTTCCACTGGAAAGAAACACAAGGGTTTGGAGTTCCACTTGGAAAACTTCGGTCTTCTTAATTTTTGCATCGACATAGAGAATCCCTATGAGCATTCTCACATTGATGCGAGATGGGGCATCTTTGGCTAGGATCCCACTAATTTATTCTCTGGGCTTCAAGTGCCCTGCTTCGTGTGTTGGCATGTTATAACTTCTTTTGTTTTACTTTGTTTTATTTATTTTCTTATGGGCAAGAGAAACAAGGTCTGGTTTCCATGTGATTAACAAAACAAAACAAAGCAATCTTGGATTGGGTTAGGAAGGTTCTGTGAACCCTGCAAAATGACCTTGAAACTGTCTGCAAAGCCCACCGAGGATGAAGAAAGGCATGCACCAAGTTCCAGGAGGGCACTGCAGCGATCAACTGCAGGCGCACTTCATTAAGCATTGTTCTGAATGTCTTGGAAGGAGGCTGTAAACCTATTCTGCTAATTAGATCTGCAGTTGAGGGTAAACAGGGTGGTGTCACAGATCCTGGTGAGGAAGAGACATAGTACAGAGCAGCCGAGAGAGTAGAAAGATGGACAGGAAATGAACAAATGAGATCAGCATGGAAAAGTAGGTATGTGCATCTGGAGAAGTACATAATTTGAAAAACAGAGAGGTGCTTAAAGGAGGGTCATACTTGGAAAGCAACAATGGTAAATAGGGCTTGGAGTGGATATCAGTCCTGGATACATCTGTAAAGTGATGGAATCGTGATACTGAGGCTTAGTGTTCCTATAGCCTTTTGCATTCTTTTCTTTTCAAACGGGGCATTTCCATGATCTCATTTGGTCATCAGCTTAAAGATGTTGAAAGCAAATCACTTGTTCTCTATTAAAGGGATGAAGAGAAGGTAAATGAATTGCTTGAGGTCAAACAGTTGCTCATAAAATGGACATGGCTAAAACTTGGGTCTCTTGCCTCCTTGTTCTTTTTCTCTTTTCACAATGGTGCCTTGTCATTATGTCTTGGATCTCACAATAGTCATTGTTTGTGACTCAGCAGTTACCTGTGTCTTTCGGATACTGTGCACCATTTTATTTCATTTGAGACTGAGCTTAGTGCTACTGAAGCTTTGACGGGGCACGAAGGGGCATGAATCCCACCCACCCCACCTCATAGAAGTCGGATGAAGTGAGACAGCAGGTGACGGATGGCAGGTCTCTGCATGAAGGGTCAGAACGCTACACTGATGCTGTCTTTAACTATGGGCTCGGGGGTGCACAAACCACGTGCCTTGTCTAGTCTCATGTGTTTCATCTGTACGACTGAGTTGACAGCTATAGTCTCATGGAGTGATCTCTTTGAAGATCTAAGAAAACAAAAGAAGCTAGTGCAAATAGAGACAGAGACCGAGAAACTTGAGTAGTGGGGGTGGGGTGGGGAGTGGGATGCTACGGGGGGGGGTGAGGGGGATACAGATACACGAAAACACCTGGATTGAGAACACTTAATTAGCACATGGCAAGCAGGCAGAGTTACGTTTTCAATGATCACCTTTACAAAATTTATCTCACTGTATTCTCCTGTACTCTTATTACAGATTTCCTGTCTTAAAGGTCACTGTCACTGTTTTCTTTTCCTTGGTAATGATGTATGAGTGTCTGTGCACCCTCATTGGTCCCTTCTGTGTGGACAGCAGGTAGGGATCAGTGCCCTGCACACCTTTCTGGGTTCTGCCAAGATCACAGCGGCTCCTTTTTCTCTGAGAAATGCCCGTGTGTCCACATGGGCTCCTTGCAGCCATGTGTATGTGGTGAGTCCATCCCGTCTCCATTGGTGAGTAGACCATAGTGTCACAACGGACTCAAGAAGAGCCGGTGAGATTTTTCCCGACTGGGAACTGGAACCCAGAAATACTCATTTTATTCTCTCAGTGTGATTAGAACGAAGAAATATGGAGTGGCCAAATGTTTAGAGAAAACCTGTAGCTAATGTAAATAGAACTGCGTGCAGGACTATGAGGCCTCAGAAGGTAAAAGTATCTGTGGCTGACGGATCCTGATTCCAGCCTATCTGGATACTTACATACTTGAGTCCTTTTAATCCAGTCTCTCTTTTTTAAAAAAATTGTTTTACTGCCTTTGTTATCTTTAACTTTTTAACTAAGAGCCAACCTAAGTGATATCCTGTGAACATGTAAATGAGTCTATCCAGAACTTTCTGCCACCCCAGCCAACCCAGTATCCTTCAGGATTCTGCTCTCAAGTAGAGTTTACATTTGGTTCAAGTTTTTTTATGCATGCATTTATGTATGCGTGCCTAGATGTAAATATGTATCAGCATATGTATTCATCCAAAGCAGTCCTTTAACAGACATCTCACAGGTGCCTTCGTCTGTATGCTAGGCACTGTGCTGGCCTCTGGGGATACCGTGCTGAGTGGTATCAGAGCCCCACCCCCTCCTGAAGGAGCCTGGGGACGATGGCCAGCTAAACAGATAAACAGTAGATTATCTACTCTGTAAACCCAGTGCTGGAGGTTGGCACAGGCTCTGGGAAGCACCACACTGAGAAGATGTCAGGGAAAGCTTTCTGGAAGAGAGAAAGGCTGAGTCTTTAAGGATTGTTTGGAGTTTTCCAATTTAAGAAAGGAGACAGCTGTTTCTGGCAAAAGGTCTGACATGGACAAGCGCTTGGAGGCAAGGAACAGCATGATGTGAGTGAGGAGCTGCTCATTCCTAGGGTCACCGGGATCTAGAGTGCAAGTCACCAGTGAGGAAATGGTGAAGCCACAGAGGTGAGCAGGGCCAGGTTGGGGGGTGGTTTGTGCATGACACATAGACTCTCAGACTTAAGCCGCAGAGTACTGGGGAATGCTTGGCAGCCTGCAGCTAAGTGAGGAGGTGACATTCAAGATAACACCTGAGTGATAAGAAGGACACCAAGTGGCTGAGGTTGATCCAGACAGAGGGAGCATCCAAGATGGAGGCCCAGGTTTCTGGTTAAGATGACCAGGTAAGGCGAGGTATCACCGGCTCCACTACTAAGCACTGGAGAAGGTGCAGAAAGTTCTGGAACCTGAGACATGCTGAATGTCCCAGTTTCCCTAGAAAACAAATTGGCAGGATTAACATGCCAACCATTCATCAAGAGGATGCTCCTGAGATCAGTACCAGTGGAAGGGAAAGGAAGGGAAAGAAGCCAAATTAGGCCAACGAAGTTGCAGCCTCACTGTTCAAAGAGAGAATGAACCTCCAGCTCTGTTCCCAATTTGGATAAAAGGGTCAGGCACTCGGTAGCAGTGTGACCACCCCTGTCCCCAGAGCTGTGTCCTCTCAGGCAAGGAGGGTCTTCTTAGCTGAAGCAGTGGTGTTGAAAGGTGGTTGACAACTGAGGGCATCTGCCACAGGCACTTGCAACATCCAGGATCGTAAGCCCTTTTCCCAAAGGGGGATGTGGGCCATGCACCCGGGAGTGAGGTGTAGGGACACACCTGTGCCTCACTCACACGGACACCTCCAGCGTGCAGCTTGATGTGTGAACCGGAAGCTGAGCGGCAAGGGCTGGCTAGAGGTAAGGTTTGGGAGATGATGTCTTATCAGTGGTGTGAAGTGCATGAATTTGGGGGGTCATGCACACTTTTGAGAACCTGAAGAAAAAAAATAGATACACCCTCTCCAGGACACTGTTTGGCTCTCTTTGGAGTGGGTTCATTTAATAACTTAGGTCACGTAGTAACACTCTGTGCCCTGAGCAGCATCCTGCAGTATTTTGATGAATCTGAGTAATTAAACCCGTTTCTTGGGGCATTCACAAAACGTCAGGCACTCCCCATCCCATGATTTCACCACTTGCTCACACCATATGAGTTAACCATGTTATCTCCATGTTGGCAGAGGGGGAAAGCGAGAATTCGTCCCGGGACACCACAGTCAGTACAAGGCAGAGCTAGAATTGAAATAGCCGTCTGTGTGACCTGCAGAGTTGAATTCCAGAATTCCATTTCTGAGCTCCACGGCAGGCTCTCTGTGCTCTCTTTTTGTCACTCTCAGGGTACCAGAGAATTCTTGCCAACTAGGGAGGAGAGCAGTTGACCCAAGGACTGGGTCAAGCAGGTTGATTGGTGTCCCCTCTGGCAGCCGTCCGTGATGTAGAGACCTACATTGCTGGCGAAGGAGATTACTGCTGCCCTCTCTGGCACCGGGGGCGCCACTGGCCAAGTCTCCCCGGGTGCTGTGTTAGATTGAGGGTGCCCCAGCGGTCATGGGTCCGTCCTTAACTGTGGATGATTGGGTGCCTCAGATATTTTTCTCATGTGTGGATGTCATCATGGAGAGTAGAGGGCCTACCTTGTGTTCCCAAGATAATTGGCTAGTTACTGTCTATTTTACTTGAAAAAAAATTTCATATGAGTGTCATTAGCTCTGTCTGTACTTTGAAGAGTTTTTTAATTTCCTAATCTCTTTTACCCATTTTGCCCTCCCCCACCCCTCCGCCCCCCGCAACCATCACTGTGTTCTCTATTTATGGTCTGTTTTTGCTTTTTGTTTATTTATTCATTTGATTTTTTTTTAAAGATACCACATAGAAGTGAACTCATATGGTATTTGTCTTTCTCTGTCTTAGTTATCTCACTTAGCATAATGCCTTCTAGGTCCATCCATGTTGTCTAAATGGCAAAATCACAGTCTTTTTTGTGGGTGAATAATATTTCATTACACACACACACACACACACACACACACACACACACACATATCTATTCCATGTCTTCTTTATCCATTTATCTATGGGGGGGACACTTGGGCTGCTTCCGTTTCTTGGCTTTTGTAAATAATGCTGCAGTAGACATAAAGTACAAATATTTTTTTAAGTTAGTGTTTTGGTTTCTTTGGGTAAATACCAATATGGAATTACTGATCGTATGGTATTTCTCTTTTTAATTTTTGGAGAAACATCCATAGTGTTCCGCAGGGGCTGCACCAGTGTGCATTCCCACCAGCAGTGCATGAGCGTTCCTTTCTCTCCACATGCTCACCAATATGTACTACTTCTTGTCTTTTGGAGCCCAGCCAATGTGACAGGTATAACGTGGTCTCTGATTGTGTCTCTGATTTGCATTTCCCTCATAATTAACAATTGATGTTGAGCTGTGTCTGTTGGCCATCTGTATGTTTTTTTGGAAAAATGTCTATTCAGATCCTCTGCCCCTTTTTCAATCAGATTTGTTTTTTAATGTTGAGTTTTATAAATTCATTGTATATTTTGGATATTAGCCCCTCTTTGGATATATCACTTGTAAATATCTTCTCTCATTCATTAGGCTGCATTTTTGTTTTGATTTCCTTTGTTGTGCAAATCTTTTTATTTTTCTAGTCCCCATAGTTTATTTTGCTTTTGTTTCCGTTGTCTGAGACATATCTAGAAAAGTGTTGCTAAGGCCAGTGTCATAGAAATTACTGCTTATCTTTCTTCTAGGAATTTTATGGGTTCAGGTCTCACATTCAGGTCTTTAATCCAGTCGAAGTGTATTTTTGTGTATGGTGTAGGACAGTGGTCCAGCTTCATTCTTTTGCATGTTGCTGTCCGTTTTCTCAACACCATTTGTTGAAGACACTGTCTTCTTCCCACCATATTTTCTTTGGCTCCTTTGTTATTGATTTAAAACAATTTTTTAATGTTTATTAAAAAGTTTTTAATGTTTTTATGTTATTTTTGAGAGAGAGACAAGAATGCACACAGGGGAGGGGCAGAGAGACAGAAACACAGAATCCGAAGGAGGCTCTAGGCTCTGAGCTGTCAGCACAGAGCCTGACATGAGGCTCGAACTCACAGATGGTGATCATGATCCGAGCTGAAGTCTGACACTGAACCAACTGAGTCACCCAGGAGCCCCCAGGTTGTTAATTCTAAAGTCAAACAATTTGAAATGAATTCAGAAAATCTAACAGTATTTTTCTATTTCATTCTCTGGTTCTTCCTGCTTATGTTCACTGTCCTCAATGAAAAAATGTGTACCTGGATCTTCAAAACTGACCAAACATTCTGCTTAGGTCCAGGTCACCAATTGATGTCCGAGGTCAGAAATCCAGGGTTTCATTTGGGATCAGTGTGTAGAGAGCAGCCCAATAAGGAAGTACTCATTTGTTGACTTACTAGTTATATGCAAAAGGAGCCTCTTTTTCATGGAACAGCTCCTTTGGGAATTTGCTCAGAGAAACCAGTGACTAGACAGACCCTCAAGCATATGTTTCTGCCATTCCTACTTCTCTGCAAAGAGAGGGAGGGATCCAGAGGCTGATGAGGCCCCATAGCCCTAGAGCACTTGCTGTGACTGAATACAGGAAACCAGAGAGAAAACCCCCAAAAGACGTGCAGCCAAAGTCCCTTCCTGGAGAGGGATAGGAAACCTGGAAAATATAAACTGGGGTTTCCGCCTTACATTTGGGGGCCAGTTTGCTATGTGAGCCTCCATCCAAGACTGGGTCTCATATCCCTCATCTGGGAGTGAGCCCTTGTTCTCTACAGGGAGAGATCTGCATCCAATCTTGCGTGTTTCCATTCAGCCCAAGGGTGAAACTGACTGCACTTAACCTTAGATTCTGCAGCTCCAGTCACGCTTTGACACAGGCTTTTAACACATGCACAGCCTGGTAGTTCTGGGATTCAATCTTGTGGTTTAGGGCGCAGTGGGAACAGAGTGGGGGGTGAGCCAGGGATGAGGTAGTTCCCTGGAGATAACTCAGTGCTCTCTCAATTCTGAACAGGCACCAAAGACTGCTTTGGAAAAACAAAACAAAACAAAAACAACAACCCTCACCTTTGAGGCACATAGCCCCTATTCTCTAGTGCCTAAATAACACAAGAATCTCTGAATGATCTAATGTCAGAAATTCACATGACTATACGCCAGGCAGGTGGCCTAAGAGAAGCCAGCCCTGTGTCAAGGAAAAGGAAACAGCAGACGTAAATAATGGGAGAGTACATGTTCTATCCAAAAGGCAGCTGGTATTTGACTCTAGCTCATGGGCACCACTGTGTATCTGGAAGCATGGAATTACCAAGTTTTCCAATTAAAAAAATTTTTGGGGGGGCGCCTGGGTGGCCCAGTCGGTTGAGTGTCTGATTTCAGCTCAGGTCATGATCTCACAGTTCTGTGCTGACAGCTCAGAGCCTGAAGCCTGTTTGTGATTCTGTGTGTCCCTCTCTCTCTGCCCCTCTTCTGCTCATGATCTGTCTCTCAAAAATAAATAACTGTTAAAAAAATTAAAAAAAATTTTTTTTTACAATTTTTGTTATTGAAAGAGAGGCAGAACATGAGTGGGGGAGGGGCAGAGAGAGACAGAGACACACACAGAAGCCAAAGCAGGCTTCAGGCTCTGAGCTGTCAGCACAGAGCCCGACAGGGGGCTTGCACCCATGCAGCACAAAATCATGACCTGAACCGTAGTCAGACGCATAACTGACTGAGCCACCCATACACCCCTAAGTTTTCCAATTTTTAAAGATATCTAAATTTGAGTGTGAAATCTGTGCTTTTTAAAATATTGGCTAAATAAAAAAATTGTCATTCTGATTATATATATATTCATTTAATACCAGCCTTACTTTGCATATTGGGTTTCCTGGGAAGCAGATTCTGAGAAGGGTAACATGCAGCAGGTTTATTAGAGAGTGTTCCTGGGATCAGCATCTGTGCAAGGGAAGGGAAGGGGATGGTTGGCCAGAGGGGGAAGTTGAACTGTGATGTGGTCTACAAGGGTTTAGCTAACCTGACAGGCTTTGGAATTGTTACCTTTTTGTGGCTAGGAGGCCAGAACTTTCTGTCCTCCCATTAACCAACTACTGGATCAGGCTGCCCTTGGGGTGGGGATGGAGTTACCTGAGATAAAGGCAGTTTCCAGAAAGGGCTTATCGCTGAAGGATGAGAGCCCTGGAGGACTGAGTCCTTCCATTCTAGATAGGGGTGGGGGCTGGGCTGGAGCTTCATCGTGTCTACTACAGACCTCTCCTCACACTGCCCACATTCACTTGGTTGTGTAAGTTTTGGAATCACCAACTCTAGTACCTATAGGTGTGCCTCTTCTTTTGGGGGTGTCAGGGCTTAGGGCCCCAATAATACTCATTTTGTCCTCTACTGATCATTCTAGATTCTCCTCATTCTTAGCTAGCTCTTCCCTGGTCCAGCTGGTTTGGTTCGTGTTAGGACACGGACCCTCATCTCCAAAGGGTAAGAGTCCCTGGTCACCATGCCCTTCTCAGGTTATGGCTGATGTACTTGTATATTTACTATCAAGACTGGGCAAGGGGTACCTACCAGAACCCATGTGGATCACAAGGGTGTCTTACGTACTCTTCCTCGCCCCCATTGTGTAACAGCAGCCCTACCTCCTCCTGATAATCTGGGTCCTGTAAAGATGTGGCTTCTTTCCATCCCTGTTTAGTCCTGGGGCAGAGAAAGGTCCATGTGTCCCATAGCAGCAGAAACTTACCGTTCAGTAGGACTCTTGCTATGTCCCCTGGTGGAAAGGCTCCCCCTCTGGTGAAAATACACGAGACAACTCAGAGTTGCAGGGATGTGAAGCACAGATTTCCTGCTTGGGTCCCTGGGAGTGATGGTCAAATGGGTCACTCTTGCTTCTTCCCCTTGGTTCTTGGATTCATGTAATCTTCTTTTTGGGACATAGGGCCTTATAAAGAATACTGATTTAAAATTTGCAGTGCATCCTGGAGGATGGTGCCTCATCCTTGCAAGGAATCATCTCTGAATTGGTCCTCCAGTTGTGCTTTCAGGAGGCCATCCCTCCGCATTTAGGATGGCAGCCTCTAGGTGAGGCAGTATTTGATATAACTACTGCACCTTGCAGTCACGTGACCTCTCATGCTCCTTATTTGCTATTAAATAGGCCCCTTAGTCTGATGTGATGTTATGGAACCCGTGTCCATGCCTCAAACACTCGTTAGTGTTGAACTAAGGCTCTAGCGGCAGCAGAGGCAAATCAATATCTAGAATAAGTGTTTATTTCTGTAAATAATATGTCTTCGCTGCATGAAAAGAGTCATCATGTCTTCCAGTGTGAAAGGTATCCAGTGTAGTCAGCTTGTCACTCTTGGGTGTGTGGATCTTTGAGGGGCGGTGCCATACTGAAAAGGCTGTGTTGGTTTCTCTTGCTGGCAGGATGGACATCTGACAGCATCGTGGTTGAATCAGCACCTAAGGGTAGGTATTGGTTCCCCCACAGTCTCTACCCATATTGCTCTGTCGACTCCAATCATGTGCCCGTTGTACCAACACTGGGGTGGTTGATGATGGAGCCTGGCTGATGTCAAGTGACTAATGTCATTTCTTCTACCTTGTTCTTTAATTCCTCTTCTGTGATGGACGAGCATTCCTAGAGCCCCAAAATAACCTCGCTTGGGCTTTTCTGATCGCTTAGGACATATCTTGCCAACAGATGCACAAAACAGAGATAAAAGCACAGATGCTTACAGTTCAGAGCAATGGTATCTTGATGCTGAGACTCTGAGTGTAGTTCCCAGGCTAGGAGCTTGGTGGTGCCAGTCTCCACTGCCCAGCGGGCACATTGCCTCTCTCACACCTCGCTGCCAAACAGATGCTGAATGCTACTGTCACCTTTTTTTCCCCATAGAAGCAAAAATCCTCTTCTAATTTCTTTTGGTTAGCAAAAACAGGTACTAGAGTAGGTCTTTTATGATAGTAAAATGGTGTGACACGAGCTTTTGAAAAGCAGGGCATTCCTGTACCCCCAGTGCCGTGGGATTGATAGCGTCCTATGACTAAAGTGGGACTGTCAGCACTGCACCAAGGACCTGAAGAGAGCCATTTCCTGCTGCGGGCATCACTCAGAGCTCACAGCTTTTCATATAAATGGGCATTTCCAGCTATGGAACATGTTGCTGCTAAAACCTAAAGGGGCCCACCAGGCCTTGTGCTTTTTTCTTTGCAAAAGGAGTTGTCCAGTGCGGTAATTTTTTCTTTACTCTAGAAGATGTGCTGTGGCATGAGCTGGTCCATGGGATTCCTAAAACTGTCAGCTCTCTGAAGCTTTGTGGCCTTTATCTTGCACTCTCTAAAGTTCATGTGTCCTTTGTGAGCACTCTACAGCTCATGTGTCTTACCAAAGCCTTCGGCGAACTTGTCATTTCTTGTTCATCTCATCAGTTTTGCATGATGTCATCAAGAGTGTACCAGCCTGATGTTCTTCAAGATGTCCAGTCTAGATCTTTTCAGACTGTATTCTAATGGAAGGAAGGATAATTAACATAGCCCTGGAGTCAGACTCTTCATGCATATTGTCTTGGGTTTCAAGTGTGTGCAAACTGCTTTGCTCTTCTTTTCTGATAGAGATGGACAAGAACTCATTGGGTAGTTTGGTGGCTGTGTACGACGTACCTGAGGCCATGACAGTATGTTCTAGAGAAACATCACAATACCTTCTGTTTGGGCTATTAATTGATTGAGTTATGCATTGGGCTTTGTCTGGCTTTTGTAGTATCCACACGAGTGAGTTAAATGACTATATAATGGGGACTCCCAGCACCATAGCATTTGAGTCTCTAAGGGTGTTGCTGACTTCTGCCATTCTCTTCGGATGCAAAAGTTTAAAACTTTGCTCTCTTGATATAACATCTTGGGGTAGAGGTGGGGAGCAGTTTTAGAGCCTTCTACTTGGTCTTCCCAACTTTATTGCTGTTACCTCACAGGCTAAGAAACCAACGTGGAAGTGTGCTAGTTGCCATATTTGCCCATTCCAATTAATGAATAGAGGTGTGTGACAATGACCAGTAGGTGGATCTGTAAAACTAATGGGCCAAAGGTAAGCCTGAACTAGACCAGGAGTCCATTTATTACCTGGCCTTAGCATGCTTTCACCCTAACGGAGGAGCTATGTTGATGCCTTGTGTCTGGGTATCAGTATCAACTGGGAAACTCATGTCCATCTGCCTTCCGTATGCTTAGGGCCATGTTTCCCAGTTGACAGTGGCATTAGTATTAGCCCCTAGGACTCTTGAGGAAGGACAAAGGACTAGAGGAATCATTACCATATGTACTGGTCGTGGTGTTGCAGGATCTTTCCTCATGATGACCCAGCTTCTTCAGTTAACATTTAGCAAGCCTCAGCACTAGGTCAGATCTAGAAGTAGGTATGAGATTAGGACTTTTTAGTGGAGCGACTGCCTTTAGCCTTCTTGTCATCCATCCTTGATTCATTTTAATTACTACCTCTTTTAGTTTCCTACTGTACTTGCAGCAGATGTGACCTCACCTGTGTGTCTAACATGTGTTGGGCCAGAGATGGAGATGAACATACAGTAATTTATCCCCCCACTCTCCTACCTTACCCCCTAACCCTAGCCAGTGTGGTCCTGCCTGTGGCTTTGAAATGAACTACCATCAAAGCTTATGAAGGCTGGAGGCTTTCAGAACCATCCTCTACTGAATAAATGAATGAGAAATTCTCTGCAGAGCTAAGTAGGTTTACATAACTTCCTCAGGCTGGTATAAGTATGACTTTGGAATAAGTCTGTGGGAATATTTTGTGTGTGTCTATAATATATTGTTTTTCTTTTTTTGGCTTATGTGTATCAAAGGTAGAATTGTTTGTCAGGTTATTTCTGTGTATTTAGTGTATACACATCTAATAATAGTAGATGATCACGACCTTGATTTTCATTCTGAAATACTGGAAGTACATGACTAAGATTTCCTTTGTTTGAACTGGGGGTAAAATTAATGGACCCAAATGACTTAGTGGGCAGTTCTGAGATTAAATGTGTATTTTTGCTAACATTAGAATAGCTTGTATGTTTCACAAATGCCTGGTGTGTGGTTTTTGCCCCTTCAGAACTCTTTCTGTATTTGTTTTGGAACTATCCTTCACATCAGGACCAAAGGAAATGTTTCCCCATATTAATATAGCAAATATAAATTTGTTTTTAAAAAAGTAGAAAATATTTTCAGTGGTCAGAACCATGTAAATGACTAAGCACTTATTTTAGATACTTTGGAGATTAAAAGGAAAGCAGAGAATATTCTTGACTTTCTCCTCTACTCAATGTGTTTTTTATTGCATTAATTCTACTCTATTTGAAGCACTGTGAAAGAATTGGGGACTGCAAAAATAAATAAGACATAATCCCTGGCATAAACAAGTTTGGAAAATCAGAACAGTAAAAGTCATGGCAGAATAGTCCCATCATGCCATCTAATTAACTCGTTTTGTGCCAAAAGTCTTACATGCATGATCTTATTTAACCTTCAGTATATTCACTGTCCCTCATCTCTCTATACACTGATCCCTCCCCTTCTTGCTGAGCCAGCCTAGATCCCATCCTTCAGCCTCAGTTCCCTGTGGAGGAACGATCTTTGCTCTTTGCTGTGGGCAAGACCTCCACTTGAATGTGTTGCCCATTCACAAATGCTAGGGCTCGCGTCCCAGTTCTCTCCCTGCATCTTGAAGTTTCCTCTCCGCTCCATCCACCTACAGCCATGCTGTTACTTCTCTCACAGGAGATTCCACTCTCTCTCCCTGTTACTGCTCCATTTCACTGTCTCCATTTACAAAAAAAAAAAAAGGTGTCTACAGTAGATGTGTCCAATTTTTACTTTGATGGTCTCTTGGAAACGTTCCCATCACTTTTCACCCCCACGACTTCATTAGGACTGTGCTGGTACACACACACACACACGTCGTAGGTATTCAGTAAATATGACTTGAAGAATGTAATATATGGTCCCCAGAAAACCACTGTGAGGTGGCTGTTAAGATACTCATTGTATAGGTGCTCAGGTCAAGGCCCTCAGTGGCCTTGACAGTGTTTTCATGTACAGATTAATTCTTACTTCTCTAGAGGCATTTAACAAAGTGAACACGTTCTCCTCTCTGAAGTAGTTTAGATTCTTGACCTTCTGAACACCGTGCTCCCACGGTGTTCCATCTCTCAGTGGCCACTCTCTCCACTTCTGGTTGTTCATTTCTCCTCAGGGCGCTTGCTTCCTCAGACCTGTCTGCCCTCTGTCTCCCTCACTTCGCTGGTGGTCTCCCCCAGCATTGTTAAATAATACCTAGAGGCTGACACCTCCCGAATGGGTGCCTCGGGCCCAGATCTTCCCTTAGCTTTCCAGTCCCGGATACTCACCTGCTTGCTCAATGTTCCGCTTCAGTATTTAATAGGAATGTCCACAGACCTATTCCCAATCTCTCCCTCAGTGCTATTCCTCCCACTTTTCCCTGTCCGAGTGAGGGATACCTTCATCTTTTCAGTTGCTCAGTCCAACAAATTTAGTGTAATCCTCGATTCCTCTTTTTCTCACACTCTGGTCAAAAGTCTGTCAGCAGGGGCGCCTGGGTGGCTCAGTCGGTTAAGTGTCCTACTTTGGCTCAGGTCATGATCTCGCAGTTTGTGAATTTGAGCCCCGCATTGGGCTCTGTGCTGATGGCTCAGAGCCTGGAGCCTCCTTCAGATTCTGTGTCTCCCCTTCTTTCTGCCTCTCCCCTGCTCACGCTCTTGTCTCTGTCTCTTACTAATAAATAAAAATGTTAAAATAATTTAAAAAACAGTCCATCAGCAGATTGTTGTTGGCTTTACCATGAGCTATCTCTGATGTGTGTCCATTTCTCACTGCTCCTCCTGTTACTGTTCGGTCCAACCTACCGTCATCTCTCGTGGACTCTGTATGTAAAATGACAGCCAAAGCTCAAGACACTGGACTGACTTTGATCTTCCCACCCTGACTTATTTATCCTCAGCGTACCTCCTACCACTTAAACACTGTATATTGTCATTTTTAGCCATTGACTTGTCCCTTTACTAAAATGTAAGTTTTAAGAGGGCATGGATTTTGTCTATTTTATTCAAATATTTGTATTCCCAAAGACTAGGTGCCTAAACTAGAAAATCAATCAATCAATCAATCAATCAATAAGGACCAAGATCCCTCTTTTTCCAAATGCAGATCCTTGAACAACACACCATTCTTAGTCCCCAGTTTTCCCTCTAAACCCAGTATCAATTGTTTTTTAATTTTTTAACTTAACACAAGGCTCTTGATCTCATACATTCTGATGGCAGTGCTTTTCAAAGGCACCATGTTCTAATCATTGCTCAGGCACCAAATCTATTCTACTGAATCATGTGTTGCTTTAGAGTTTTGTGACAAACTCACAAAGGGATTTCCTCACCAGCTTGGATTTACCTGCTCTGAAATCTGGAATCAGGAGACCCTAAGAAGGCTTAGAGAAGGAAAAGTGATTCTAAACACATGCCCTTTAGCTGTAGAAACATTTTTATTCCTTCTATTGACTCTTTCTTCAGACACAATTTAAAAATCACATAGTCACTCCCGTAATAATTACTGAGCAATTTCTATGGGCAGTGTGCTTCACACACTAAGGATAAATAAAACCAGTACATTCCCTGCCATTGAGAAGCTTATACTCCTATGATGGAGAGGAGAATACTCAATGTAAATTAATATAGATGAATTAATATACATATGGTAAAAAGTACCATGAAGATATAGCAGATATGAAAGGGTACAAATAAGTGCCTTATTTTTGACTAAGGGTATAATGTAAACTCCATGAGATCTGGGACATTATTATTATTCATCTCTATAATACTAGCACCTGGAAAAGTATTAGTATGTAGTAAGCTCAAGATAAACATCATATGAATATTGTGAAAAGGAATGGCTAAATGAATGATGGAAGAGACCCAGGGAGGAGGTTACTGCAGTAGTCCAAGGGATACGTGATGGTGGCTAGGCACAGACAGAAGCTTTGCAGATTAAGAGCTCATATTGTCCAATGACATGAAGAAGACGACTAGTGTGATGTCCTTTGTTCAAGGGAAAATAACCCATAGATTGGGGGAGTACAGTGCCTCACAAGCAGAGAAACATACTTCCTGAAGGATTTTGGGTGAGCGTGAGTTTTAGAGAGAGTTAGAAGAAGCACTGTGGAGGGGCGCCTGGGTGACTCATTCGGATAAGCGTTCAGCTTCAGCTCAGGTCATGATCTCACAGTTTGTGGGTTCGAGCCCCGCATCGGGTTCTGATCTGACGGCTTGAAGCCTGGAGCCTGCTTCGGATTCTATGTCTCCCTCTCTCTCTGCCCCTCCACTACTCATGCTCTGTCTTCTTTCTCAAAAATAAATAAACATTAACAAAGAAAGCACCCTGGAAACAGGGCACGTTTGACTAGGGATTTCCTTATAATACTTGCAGGTCCTATATTCTAGGGTAAAGTAAGCTAGCTACACTGGGCTGGAGGATTGGGATGAATGTTTGTTAGGTTTCCTTGACTGGTGTTTCTTCCCATAAGTGGAAGCTGACTTAGGGTTAGATTTGTGACATGGTCCTGGTCTCTGGAGCAGCCTCCATTTTGTGGGTCTCAATACATGAATTAACTTTATCAATCCGGATATATTTAAGAGACAGAACCAATAGCGATTCCTAAAACACTGCATATGGGGTACAAATTGGATGGGTTAAAGGAGAAGAGTCCAGGATGATGCCATGCCTTTGGCCCGAGTAACTCAAATAAAGTAGCTTTGACTGAGGTGTGGAAGTTTGCCAACATGGTTGGTTTGGTAAACTAGGTGGCCAAAATTAAGTTTCTTTGGGGCCATAAATTGTCTCTGTGTGTCTCCTTTTCCTTTTCTCATAGTTTCCTGAGATACCTAAAGCCAAGCACTGCTGTGTATCCAAGGAAAGCCATTCAGAGTCATTCTACTGTGGAAAACGTCCATGCTGGTTCCACTCCTCACTCTCCTGGCCAGACACAGAGGCATCCTGGGCTGAGAGCTGCCTTTCTTATTCAAAGACAAGCCTGGCCAATGGAGGCTTTTTCCTTCAAACTCATCTTGGACACTTTCTTTTGATTTAAGAAAGAAAAAGATGATGGAGGGGACAACAGAGGGGAAAAATAGTGTTTGTTGTACATTTCTGATTGTAGCAACAGCTTGAACCGATTAGCTGGTTATTATGCATTCCTGTGCCTGGCTTGTCACTCTGGAGAAACACATCACAAGTCCATTCTCCATGGCCCCTAGCATGCAAACCTGACCTCAAAGAGTTTAACCCCAAGTCTTCTACTTTGAAACAACACACACACACGTGGCCAAAAATATGGCATAAATCTATTTAGTAGTGAGCGTTCTGGATTATAATGATAGGAACACAGGAGATAAATAGGATGCAAGAAAGGGAAAGAAACTCTTAATACTAAAACAGAAAAAAAGGCAGTGGTATTTCCTTAGGATTGTAAATATCCCCTAATATTTTTGCTTTTCTTAAGAACTTGCAAGAACCCTTCCAGCAAGTTTGCAACACATCTTTGGGAAGGATAGAGAGAGCGAGAGAGAGAGCTGTGTAGGGTTTCATAGTATGTACTTAATTCTCTTTTTACCCTGTTCTAAATATAATCCTGCTCATTTGCATGCCAATCCCCAGAATGCTTTGTAATTTCACAACTCTTGGCTAGTGGTCTCAGCATAAGAACAAAGCAAAATGTTTTGGGCGTGACTTTGGCCTTAAACCCTGCTTAGGCTTTGCAAAAGAGTACGGTGACGTGACTTTGGCTGGCATTCATCCTTCTAGCCAGAGTGTCACAGAAGTAAAGTGGGAACGGCTGTGGACTTTTCTTGTGAAGACTGCATTCAGTCCAGCTATCCATGAATAACCAGAAGCTTGGATTAACTCACTTGAGAAGAGGGTGTGTTTCAGGGGGCTTAGTTTCCCCATCCTTTATGTGACCAGCCTGGTTCATTTTAGGTTTATGGAAAGCTCAAGCTGGAGTATTCTGTATTCTCTTCCGGTGGATGCTTTATATAGTTCTTCTATTTCAGAGAAAGCCTTCAATTTAATGAAACGATGACCAGAAGTGTGGTCAGTGCCTTGCCTTATAGAAATGTGAGTTTCAGATCCCTAACAGACCTAGTTATGTATAGTGACATCTGCAGAATATTTAGTAGGCCATTAGCAATGACAGCTGAGGAGTGGAGATGGTAAGAGACTGGTCTTGAAAGGGTTTTTACAATTCTCGCCTAGCAAGCCATTTTTGTTATTTAAATGATGTTTGGAGTCATTTTTAAGGAGAGCTGAGCGACCACCGGTTAGCCCCCACCCATAAAGGCCCCTCCAAAATATGTCTCCTTTGGCCATTTAATTTTAGTGAGTAGCTGAAGGCCGATCTATTCCTGCGTCAAAAGGCCATATTTTTGTTAGCAATCACAAACTGACTTGTCTGTCAGCTCTGCCAAAAGTAAGCCCGGGATTTTGAGCAGTGCACACTATCCAGGGGAAGCAGCAGTAGTGCGCACACATCCATGGTTGCACACCAGTAATGTGCCAGGCCTTCCACGTACAGGTGTTTGCTGCTCCCTACTCACAGCGCGGCCGTAATGCTCTTCCATCGATTCCGAGAGCCGGGCAGCCGAACTCCTGTGAAACGCTATTGGGAGACTATTTTTAAAATACAGAGAACAGTTGACGGTGCTGACACGAGAGCCCCTCGCAGCCCCGCGAGAGTCAGTGGTGGCTTTACATTTTCCGATACGTATGGCCAGGGTCTCAGGACAGCAGCTGGCCGGCGGGGCTGAGCAAAGCGTGAGCAGGTCTCGGCTTTCTCGGGGTTCGCGCCTCGGGTTTACACCCGCAGCTACCGGCAGAGGCGGCCCTTCGCGGTAACAAAGACAGCGCCGCCGCCTGCAGCCCGCGCCAGGGAGGAGAGCGGGCTCTGCCGCAGAGTAGTCAGGGGCCATCCCCCGACCGAAAGGAGGATCCGGATGGTGGGAAACCGGACCGAGGGATGGCCGAGGGCGTTGGCGCTTCCCGGGGCTCGGCCCCAGAAGCTGGGGTGGGGGGCGAGGGGGGAGACGCTCGCGCTCCTCTTCCTCCTCCCGGGACTGCAGCATCCACGCCCCGAAAAGTCCCTCGCGCCCCCTGGTGGCTGTGAGCAGGCTGGCTCCGCCGCACTCGCAAGTCACACACACACACACATACACACACACACACACACAAACAAGAAAAAGAAAAAGTGGGTGAGGCAGATGCAAAGAGGGAAATCAATAGGGATAAGAGGGAAGAGGGAGGAGTCGCGGAGCAGCCATTCTGGTCTCACGGGGTCCCAGCTGGCACGGCAGAAGAAAAAAAAAAAGTCCGGGCGTGAACGCGAGTGGAGGAGGGTGTGTGTGGCGGGGGGGTCGGGGGTGAAAGGGGGACCGGGGAGATTTACTATTGTCTCTGGCAGCCGCCGCGGGAGCCCGGGAGGGGGGCGGAGGCGAGAGGAGGCGGCGGCCGCGGCCAGCGCACATTCGCTCCACCTGATCTGCGGCGCTGCGCGCTGAGGACCGCGCGGGCGAGCAGGAGCAGAAGGAGGGAGGGAGGCCACTGCTGCAGCCGCCGCCGCCACCATGTCCTACCAAGGCAAGAAGAACATCCCGCGGATCACGGTGAGTGGGGCTCCGGGCGCCGCCGCCTGCGTCTCTCGCTCGCTCGCTGCCCTCTGCGCTGCGGGCGGGGCGCCTTGGATCCCGCCGGCTTCCCCGGTCCGGTCCCCCGGGAGGGACGGGAACCCGGGGTCCCGCGGGTGGAGAGCGGCGGTCAGCCCAGCCGGCGCGCCGGGCGCCACCCAGACGGAGCGACCCTGCCGTCTGGGGGAAGCAAAACAAAGAGGAAACCCAACGAGTGGCGACAAGAATTTTGGATTATGCATTCTCTTTCCCCACCAGCCGGTAGTTTCCAAATAACGCCTGGCTCGCGGCCCTCCCTGGACCCTCGCGCCGCCTGGGGTGTCAGGGTGCGATGCCCCGGGCGGGGTGTGCTTTTTGTTTTAGGGGCCTTTTGGCAGAGTGGGGTATGGAGAGATGACACCTTTCCCCAGGGGCGCCTGGTGCACGACCGCGCCCCTCTACCAGCTCCAGCCCGCGGCTCTGCCCCCCGCGCCGCGAAGGTGGCGGGCTGTCTGGACCTTCCGTCGTATTCGGGTCCGAACAACTAACGTGGCTGTAGCGGGAATGAACTTTCTTTCCCCCTCGATGCATTTTATATTTTTCATGTCATTTCCCCCCCCTCATCCCAAGAATAGGCTGTTTTAAGAGCAGGTTTTAGTTGGGGGTCGCAGACCCACTCTGGGTGCATTCCGTGTCCCACTGCCATTGTGTGCAAGATCGAGCCACCCTCGGCGAGCGGGTGTCAAACGCGAGGGCCTAGGGCGGGGTGGAGAGGGGACGTGCGGTGTCAGGTACAGAAGCCCCATCTTCATCAGAGCCAGCTCTCAGCGGCAAAAATACCGCGCCCCGGCTCGGGATTTCTTTGCGCTGCGCTGAAATGAGGCTTATCCCAGGCTGGGGTGGGCATTACTGGAAAAATAAAAGGGGAGTAGGGGGCAAAACGACAATGACCAAAAAAAAAAAAAAAAACCCCACTGACATTTGTTAGTTTAGCATGCAGCAGTGTGGTTGTGCTTTGTCTGTAGTGAATGGTGTGTGTGTAGTGTGTGTGTGTGTGTGTGTGTGTGTGTGTGTGTGTGTGTGTGTGTATAAGTGGGCGAATGGGTGGCTACTCCATCTTTGCAAGGCGAACAAAGGAAGTGATCAACTGGCCCCTGCGAGGCTCTGCAGCTGCCCCAGGGTAGAGCTGTACCTGCTCCTATAGTTCATTTGCCAGGGATCCACCAGGTTTTGCTGGGGGCATGAGTCTGTTTGCACTTGTTCCACTATGTGTGGGACGCCCTGTGTGTGTGTGAGATCGCTAAGGCAGGACCTTAGCTCTGTAGGCAGGAGGATGCTGTTCTTGCCTCTAGTGCACTTTATTCTTGAGTGGTTTATTTCTATTGAAGCATCCTACCTTTTTCATGCACCTGAGCTTCACCCCACACAAGTGCACCCCACCTCCAGCTGCTGTCCACCTGGTCTTAGGGAATAAACACTGCTTAGGAGAAAGAGTGGGGGTGGGTAGGGATCCTTCAGCCAGGTAAAGGTGGCGGGTAGAAGCACATCCTCCTTTATCACTTTGTGATATTGACTTCCCGTAATTGAAACATTGTGGATCTTATCGTTGACTTTGCAGTATTGAAACATTGTGAATCGTTTACAATACACAGTATTTTCTCAGTGCCAATTGTCTTTGCAGAGAGCTGTGGAAGGTATCATTAAAAAAGAAGTCGGGGACAAAAGCCCAGTTTTTATACTGTTTCCCTCACTGAGGAGGGATGAACCCCAGCTCTCGTGCTATTTATCACATGTGTAAGGTGTGCTACACGTGTGCCACTTGCCTTACAGCCAGTGTATACCTTTGCCAGTTCTCCTGTTGGGGAGAAGCAGAGAAAAGGTTACTTTTTTCTTTCTGTTCTGAAGACTGCAAGCATCTTCTTAAGGACAGGGCATTGAGGGCCACACCCATTCTTGTAGGTATCACTTAGGCTACCTTTCAGGAAAGCTAGAGAAATTTAGTCCCGATAACATGCTTTCCAAGCCCCCATACATGTGTCTATGCCCTAATCCCAAAGCCCAGTTTGCAAGGGGTTCCCTTTTGTTCCTGTTTGAATGCTCTTCCCTGGGGTGCATCCTTCGTCTTCAGTGCGGCTTCTACCCTTTCTCTCTGTGCATGGGGCGTGGTGCTACATCGCCGCCTCTCCCTTGAAGCTGGGGCTGTGTGTCTCCAGCATTTGTGACAGAACGGACAGTGGTTGTGAATTTCTTCAAGCCAGACTACCTTGTCTTCACATTGTTGGAAAGGGTGTGGGGTCGGTGGAGGTAGGGGTGGGAGGGAGGAGAGGAGGGTGGCAGAAGCCGGGTATTGGTCTTTGGGGGCAAGGAATCCATTTGTAGATTTTCCTCAGGCTTTGTGTTTGTATTTCTGTGAACAAGGGTTCTATTTTGGATCCAAATGTTTTTGTGCATTTGTCTTTTGATGATTATAGTTATGTATATACTATCAGGGTTGAGAGACTCTTCCTAGATATAATTAAAAACATTCAAATATGGACAAAGAGATACATCCACATAAAATGTGACTAAAGATCTAAATGCAACATTTATCCCCTGCTGTCAATTCTAGCATTTTTTTTTTTCTAATGGCAAGATCACGGAATTAAGTTCTCCAGCCTCTCTGTATTCCTTTCAGGGAAGGCTGCCCCACCCAGGAGCTAAAATGTCACTAGACTCTGAGGACTGATGGGGGCAGTCTTTCTTGCCAGATACCCTTTGCTTCTCCAGACACCACCCTCTGCCACAATTTGGGGACCCCTGTAAGCCTTTGTTTGTATTGTTTTTCCTGCTACCTATTTTTGCTGCCTTCCTGAGATCAAAGCCCTCTTACTACCCCGTGTTTATTACTTTCTTGGAAAAAGGAATTTCTCTTTGCTGGTACAATTGCCCGGGGCTTTCTCTGTGTGTCGCGGCCTCACATCTCATTGTTCCTATCAGGTTATCTGTGTGTATGACCTGTACGGGGTACCTGGACACTGACCCTTGCTTCTGAACGTCAGGCTGGCGGTTCAGGGTGGCTCAGCAGATCCGAGCAGGGACCTCGTGCTGCTGTTCACCTGTCTCCACTGTCTAGCATAGTGCCCAGCACACAGATGTCTCATGGTCATCGGTGACATCAATAAGTGAATTAAAAATTATAACTAATAAGAATAGCTCACACCTATTGAGTGTTTTTGTGTCATTTGTCGTGTTATGTGCCTTGTATGCATTGTCTTGTTTGATCCTTGATTCAATACTGTCTGGAAGGTGCTATAGTTATCAGCATTTTATAGATCAAAAATCCAAAACAAAATCTGTAGAAAATCAAATGCATTTGCCCAGGATCAGGGAGAGAACAAATGTTAGAGGCAGGACTCCATACACCTGATTAGAATCAAAGTACGTGTCCCTGACCACCGCATTCCTTTTGGTGTTTCTGCTTCTACCTTCACTATTACTTGGTGTCAGTAGGGTGAGTGGTAAAGAGCAAAGACTCATATTCTCTGATTAGCCCTAGGAGGATCTGGGAAGCACATTTTTCCTGCCACTCTCAACAGATCCCACAACATGGTCTCTCTTACTTTTTATACTAAATAAATATGAATAATGTTTGGGGCGATGGCTGCTAGCACATGAGTTCCTCAGGTAGGAAGTTAGGATAGTTACACTCGCTGTTTTCCTCTGCTGTGGGCTACCACTGGATGCGGACCACAGGAGAGGCAGGGATCTAACAGTTAGGTTCTAGCGCTTTCCATGTATTTTCTTATCAGAGTCTCTCCGAAACCCATTTTGAGGAAATTGGAGCATAGAGAGGTGAAGTTAGTTATCCAGAGTTACCTAGCAAGCATTTGGGTGCGAAGCTGGAAAGAAACCCAGGTCTCCTCTGGCTTCACAGTCGCAGCAGCCCTGGGACAGCTGCTGCGTCCTGGAGGCACATGCAGCAGAAATTTGAAAGGTGTGGTTAAAGAGTTCCAGAATTCCCTCTAGGAGACGTATCACAGAGGATTGGCTTTTTGCAAATACTAATTGGGTTTCTGTAAGTATTATCTTACAGAGAATGCTTTTTTGCCACATTGGAGGTAAATGTGATGCGTTTGGTGTGCGTTTGGGAATTCCCAGAATACATATCCTTGGATGAGGATGCAACCTGGGAGCTCTTTCCAGGGCGCTGTGGTGTGAGAGAGGTGTGACGGTGAGCCTCGTGGGCCGAAGGCAGTTTGTATTCCAGGGGAAGGGAAGGGGCCGTACGAAGAGCAGTGGCGGAGAGGGCGGCTAGAACCAGCCAAGAACCTGAGGACACGTAGGTGCGTCCCACCCGCCCCCCATCTCTGCTTCCTCTTGCTTTAAGAGGCATAACTTTGGGTTGGGAAGAAATATTTAGGACGTGGAGGACGAGCGTTTAGGAGACCAAATGAAGAGCAGCCACCCACGCTCTGCTCCCTCCGTGTAAAGCTTCTTAGAAGGGAAATTCCAGAGTAGAAGACTGAGGGAAACTATCAAAGACTTAGGAATGGAAAGCATCTTAGATATCTGATCATGGAAATCTCACTTATTACTTTGTATTTTGAGCACCTAGTTGGTGACTCTTACCCAGGTTACTACTGTTTCTGAAACACTAAGTAGCCAAGTGCCTCAGGTATATAAAGAGCTCTCTGCCTGTGACTAGCTGTGATGGCGGAGGCAGGGCATTTGGGGGAATTCTGGACGGACAGATGTCGTCAGGGAATTTTGGTGCAAATGGTAGAACTGTCAGCTTATAAATGAAAATCTTCCTGCTTGTCTCACTGGGCTGTTGAAAGGCCCAGAGAAGGAAAGTGGTCTGTGAGCCACCAGTGTGATCAAGAGAGTAAACTCTGACTTATTTATAAAATCTCAATTACTTTAGAATGTGGAAATTAAGGAAGAGGAATACTTGATAAAGGTCTAGGGTATAAAGAGGCTACCTAGGAGACTATTTTTTGAATATAAATTTTCAAAAACAAAAATTAATACAATGTCATATAAAAATTGTGTTTTTTTTCTTGCTTTGGTTATGTTACAGTGTTCCTCAAAAGTGGGCTTCTCATTCATTTATTTCTTTTTTTTTTTTAATTTTTTTGATGTTTACTTGTGTTTGAAAGAGAAAGAGAGGGACAGAACGTGAGCGAGGGAGGGGCAGGGAGAAGGAGACACAGAATCTGAAACAGGCTCCAGGCTCTGAGCTGTCAGCATTGAGCTGGACACAGGGCTCAAACTCACGAACCTAGAGATCATGACCTGAGCTGAAGTTGGACACTCAACTGACTGAGCTATCCAGTCACCCCATTTCTGACAGTCTAATAGAGGCCAGTGGACTGCCTTTGTACTTTGAGAAAAAGACTCTCCCCTAACTTAAATAAAGGACATTTTCTTAATTAATTGAACTGCATTGTTTTTCGGTCCTCATCAACTTGTAGCCTAAACTGACCCAGGTTATAAATACCTTTTCTAGAAGTTTCTTCTCAACTCCCTGTTTAGTAGCTTTTTCTCTGCCTTTTCTCCTCAGTTGAGTTTTAGAGAAAAACAACAAGTAAAAAAAAAAACAAAAACCCTTCATGTCCAAATGGACCCTCTTTTCTTTACCTGTTGGCATATTTCATAGAACTATTTACTTTTGCTTCTTACATTTGAAAAGTTACAAAATGTTTATGGCAGTCAGAATGTCTCCCTAGGATATAAATCTGCCTCTATGATTGAATCAGTGCTTCTAATCCTGAGGGGACTGAAAATTTGCGCATGTCATTGCCTTTGCGATGTGATGAATGTCAGTAGGAAGCCTGACTGGCCCCCCAGTGTTCCAACCTCCTCAAATCAATGTTCTGTTTTACCTTTTCTCCCATTTTTCGCAGGCCATTCAGAAAGAAGTGAGAAAGACTCTGGACAAACCAGAGAAACAGGGCCATTTTCTATTTTCAGACTCCTCTGTTGTGAAATCCCTCTTTCAGTAAACTCAATATATGTCCATTTCAGTGTATGAAATAGATTTAAAAAAAACTATGGAGAGGATGAGCCCCTCATTTTAGCCTCTTTTTGTGGCCCTCATCTCTTTGTGGAGTCTACTTATAAAAACAAAACTTCTCTTGAGGAACCTTCTCCCTGTTAATTAGATTGTAGGGAAGTCAGTGGTTAGGAAAGAGCATAGTGGAATTTTTAATAGCTACCATTTACTGAGTGTCTTAGTACAAACTACATGGATTACCTCATTTGACGCATGGCAGCTCCTAGAGCTGGAATGATTGACCATCATTTTGCATCTAGAGAGAGGGTCCAAGAGTTGAAGTATGCTCCTTGGACTAAAGTCACACAGTGGGAAAAGCAGGATTCTGGGATTGATTTCTCCAGGCACGAGTTGGTTTCTTAGGCAGGAAAGCAGTCACTCGGTATCCACAGGTGTTCTTCCCCACCCCCATCACCCCAGCTGTCCACCCCTGTTAGCTCACAAGGGCAGGTCCGAGTTCAAGGATGGAATGAGTGGGGATGATCTGGCCAAACCTATCACATCACCCCTGGAACAACAACTGAGTGAGTGCATGTCCTCCGAACAGCGGCTTGCGCATTGCTTTGCCAGCTGTCTGAGTTAGCGTCTGGCTTTTGCCCAGGCACATGTGTGAGTGCGGGGTGGAAAACCAGATGCTGGTTTACTGTCCTGCATTAGTTCAAATCTGGGCCCAAGGCCCCTTTTCTCTCTCTATCCCTGTCCGCTTCCCAGACACAGAAAGAGCCAAGCTCGGGCCCAGACACTGGGCCCGAGGAATATAGGACACGCCCAACACTCTAAGCCAGATGAGGGAGCTCCACTCTAGAATGGTCCGGGGACCTGCATGGGACATCTGGAATTCAAGGACACATTCTCCCTTAATTAATCTCTTTTTTCCTGGGAAGTGCTGGACAATGAGATATGCAGGAAAAAGTGAGATCTGAGTTTTTAAGAGAGGGTTCTGCTGGCTATCAGAGGACAGGGGCCATCATGTTTTCTTGACAGGGTGTGATAGCCATGGATGGAGTGTCAGCATGTTGTGGTTCAGGCCTGCCCTTGCCTCTAATTATTGTGTGACTTTGGGCAAACCCTTATTATCCTTCTCGATTCTGCATCATATGAGGGCATTGAACTAAATGATCCACAAGGTCTCTGCCAGAGCAGATGACCCTGTGAGCCTTTATTTTGTCTTCTCTTTTTCCCTGAGATCAGCCCTTGTCACTGAATTCAGAGAAGAATTGCAAACCCTTCTTATGAGGGAAAAGAACATAGAAAATATCAGATCAGTTGTCGACTTACACTGAATGGGACCAGCCCAGATCTGTGCTGGGTGTGAGGGTCTTCGGTTGCTTGCCTTTTACACTTAAAATCCCAGCTCTTTTCTCATTCAGACCTGGTTAATAGACTGTGTGCAAGAGAGAAATGGAATAACAATGACAGGTCCTTTCCTTAGTAGAACTTTGGTATTATTTCAAATGAGTATTATTTAAAAAAATTTTTTTAAATGTTTTTATTTAATTTTGAGAGAGAGAGAGACAGCTTGAGCAGGGGAGGGTCAGAGAGAGAGAGAAGGAGACACAGAATCTGAAGCAGGCTCCAGGCTCTGAGCTAGCTGTCAGCACAGAGCCCGGGGGCTAGAACCCAGGAACCGTGAGATCATGACCTGAGCCGTAGCCAGATGCTCAACCAACTGAGCCACCCAGGCGCCCCTCAAATGAGTATTATTAACATGAGACCATGATTCCTTTGCTGACACATAGTCTCTCTTTTGGATAAGGCTACCATCAATAAGGGCACAAAGGTGACAGATTGTTGCAAATCTGGACTAGTCAAACGAATAGGCAAACCAACAGAAAACAGCTCCAAGCCTATATATGCTCCACCAAGCTCTTTCCAGTTGCTCTTGCCAGTATTTTAAGGGTGATGGCTGCCATCCAATGGAAATAACCCATCCCCAAGGCTAAATCACGCCATGGACACCCCATGGGGTAGGGGTGGTTTTGGTTTTGTTACCACTGAATCTGTAGCAGTTGGTCTTTGGCTGGCACATATTAAGCCCTCTGTAAATATTTGTTGGGTGAATGGATATATTTAACACTAACTTTGCTAGAATGATTTAAAGTCAGAAGATGATCAGAAGATGATCAGAAATGTGCAGACATTTGTGCTTGTACATCGTCCTTCCTTTCACTGACAGCTTCCTTGAATATTAGCTTCTACGAGAAAAGGCTTGGCTTTCAGAAACCGGCACAAAATCAGAGCCAGGAGAAACATGACAGCCCATTAGCAGAGCAAGCCGAGTCAACCTGGGGACCTGACGGGCAGAGGAAGCCCGGCCTTCGTTTGTTCTTCCCTCTTCTCAGGCCTCCCTTCCTCCTCTTCTTCCAAATCCTGCATCCCGCCCCATTCTCAGCCTGTGTCAGGGCCTCCCTGGGTCCTTCTTGCTTGCAAACAGACCTGTTGTTTCTCTTCCAGCAAATGATTTAAAAGAGACCTTGATGCCTTCCTTCAAATAGACCAAATCCTCACCGTGACTTTTGAGCCAGGATCTAACATTAGTCTTAACTGAGGCCCTTCTGCCTTTCCATAGAAACCACAAGCCAATGGAATTAATAGCAGCAGTTAGATAGGCCAGTCTTCATTTGTACAGAAAACTCCACCTTTTAGAAAGCTTGGCAAAGGAGCAGCCCGTAGGTCTTTTTTGCTTCCTTGTTTAGGGTTAACCTTTTAGATGGAATGTTTCTATGCTTTTGTATGTGTGTTTACGCAAAGATTTTTAGTTCCTCACTCTACTGCATCTGTCTGCTTTCTTTGGACTTGTATTGGGAGCTATTCCTGTGATTAGCATTTATTCTGAAGTTCATTTTTTCTTTGATGGGTGAGGACAGTTAAATTTCAAGCACATTTTACCAAGTTCATCCCTGGCTGTGAACCATACAGTTTATGGTCTCAATAATCCCTGTGTAGTCATAGTCACTAGATCTTTTTAAAGGGAGCATTTACAAGAGAAGAATCAAAATACATTCATGTATTCTGACCTAAAAACTTTAGGTCAGAAAGTACTTGAAATACTTTTTATATTAGAATAGGTGATGTATAACATAATCAAGTATAATAGCATTAAACTTTTGTTTGATTATATACTAAGTATTGACTACTGGCTCTGGACTTAGCAATGCAGTCCTTGTCCCTGGAGCATCAAGTCTAGAACACAGATAGGAGATTAGCTTACTACTACTGCTGCTACTACTACTACTACTACTACCACTATCAATAACAACAACAATAACAAACGTATATTGTATCCTTTGTTAAGTAGTTTTCATTCATTCTTTCATGTAATCATCTAAACTGTGCAGTTATGTAAATGGATTTCCAACTCAGTCTTACCATTCTCTTGAAGAGGAAACTTAGAGAGTTCAGAAAATTTGCCTAAGATCACCCAAGCCTTCAGTGGTGGAACCAAAATTCAAACTGATTCAGCCCACAATCTTAACTCTGCAGGGCACAGTTAACCTTAAATTCTACCTTCTTTTACCATCTCCCACCTCCAGGGTCCTGAGACACTGGTTCAAACTGGAGTTCACTAAATTCAAGTCCAGGGTTAAGTCCTTCTCGGCACCTGTTTCCTGTGAGGTGTGAGCAGGTTGAGGTTTTCTGGGAGGTGCAGAGAACAGCCATTCAGTGCCCTCCTCTGCATGGAAGCCCTCTAGTCTTCCCTTTAGGGGCAGCCTCGCTTCACATGTCCAGAGCAGCTCCGGACTGTCGTACCTGCACGGCCAACCTGCTAGGGAGGGGGCCACCCTCTTAGCGATGAAGGCCATTTGGCGTTGAATTAACAAAAATACCAATAAGGATTTCTTCTTAACATGGATTTGAATGTTTCCTTCTCATTCCATAGCCCCCAGGACACTCCCCAGCTTCTTAATAAATTCAAAGCAATATTCTGCTGAGGTTTTGATTAAATGTCGCTCTGTGAGATTTGTAGAGTCAGAGTTCCCTAAAAGATTATTATAGTCTAAACTACCCTTACTTACAGGTGAAGAAATGGAGCCGCAAGCAGGGCTGAATGCATTAGGGCTTCTTCTACTGTTTGGTTGATGGTAAGGCACAGGGATTTATTTTTTTAACTTTATAAAATGTTTATTTTTGAGAGAGAGAGAGAGAGAAACAGCATGAGCCAGGGAGGGGCAGAGAGAGAGGGAGCCACAGAATCCCAAGCAGGCTCCAGGCTTTGAGCTGTCAGCACAGAGCCTGATGTGGAGCTTAAACTCACGAACTGCAAGATCTTGACCTGAACCGAAGTCAGATGCTTAAACAACTAAGCCACCCAGGCTCCCTGAGGCACAGAGATTTAAAATTAAGTAGGATTCCCCCTAACCCCAGATACAAAAAGCAGCATGAGGGCTGTAGAAAAATGTACCAAGAAACAAACAAAATGAGAACAATACAAATAAACTAGTTAAATTACTCAGAGGCAGCCATTATAAATTCTGAGTCCACCCTTCTAGAATTGTTTCTTCCGACTATAGATACCATTTATTAAAACAGTACTACCTGGTGTTATGCTGTGTTATATCCTGCTTTTCATTCCACATATATTGTGACGTCTTTCCATGTTTCAAATCTCCTTCCATACCATAGTTCAAAAAACCCACATATTATCCCAGTGCTTGGGGATTGGGTTAAATTAATCCATCCCCTTTTGTTTAATATTTTTTGTTTATGTCTAGGATTTTGACCTTAACAACAAAAATGAAATGATGGGTGGCTGTTCTTTTAGCTGTAGTTAAATCAGAAGCTGTTCTAGGATGAGAGGTTGAGTAACTTGCCCAGAGTCACTCCGCTCATGGCTGTCGGAGTATAGGTTCGAATCTCACCATCTTTCATCTTCATCCAATACGCTTGTCGTTGCTCTGATTGCTTTAGCATTTGGGCCGTTTTCCATGGAGCATTCTCCTCTCCCACTCTCTTCTCCTGCTCCAGAGTGAGCTCATTGGCTTTCTCACTGCCACCCTTGCTTGCCTGTGTGACTCGCTGGGGCCGTTGACATTTGTAGAGGTACACAGCGTCCTGAGACCTGAGGCTTCCCAGCTGGAGAGGAAACGTGCCCAGCCCTTTCTCGCCTCCCCTAATGGCTTAACCTATGTGCTTGGAAGCTGGTTTTGATTTTACATTCCCTGTGTGTATGTACAGTTTGCTTTTAAAACTTCTTCCCTCCTGTAATTCTTTCAAGGAGAACTTTATTTGAAATCATATACTCTTTCCCTCAGAGCCAATTTGTGCCCCCAATCTTGATGAGATTACTTTGTTTCTGGATATTGATAAATTCAGCTTGGGGTTTCTGGTTTATCGAAGTAAATTGGTTCAAATTATGGCCCTTACAGAGAGAAAGGGTGTAAACAACTTAGAAGGGTTTAAAGCAGTTGGATTTAATACTCTCCTTCTAGAGACTTCATCCTGGGTTGGCTCCACAAAGAAGGTATGTGTTCTTTAGTTTTGTTTTTATTTTGGTTACATTATTGAGTGCTCTATCTCAGACCCTTTTTGATGTGAGAAATTATGGGGAAAACTTGGCTGTGCTCAGTTGAGGGCAGGAAGAGAAATAAGGACCCATTATTCCAACCCCCTCATTTTGATGATTAAGAAAATATGGGCCAAGAAGGGAAAATAATTTGCCAAAGGTCACATAGCAAAATAGTTAGGGAAAAAGAAAAAAGAAGCATAGAATTTGTTTCCCTTCCTTTAGTTCAGTACATTTCTCACACTTTTTTTTTTTTTTTTTGACATGGGAGAGGTTGAGGGTGTGTTATGGGCTGAATTTTGTCTCCTGAAAGTTTCAGTGTTGAGGTCCTAACCCCCAATACCCAGAATGTGACTGGATTTGGTGATAGGGCCTTTCAAGAGGTGATTAAAGTATGAAGTCATTTGGGTAGGCCCTAGTCCATTATGATTGGCTTTGTAAAAAGAGATGAGGACCCAGTCACTGAGGGAGACCATCTGAAGACACAGGGTGGAGAAGGCCACCTGCAAGTCAAGGAGAGAGCCTCAGAGGAAGCCAATCCTGCCGACACCTTGATCTTGAACTTCTAGTTTCCAGAACTACGAGAAAAATAAAATCCGTTGTTTAAGACACTCAGCCTATGGGACTTTGTTATGGCTGCCCTAGCCAACTGGACGAAGTTAAGGATGTTAATACTGTTAATACTGGGTGAAGTTAAGGATGAAGACATTTAACAAGTCAAATCTTCAAGCTTGGGAAGTTCCCAATGAGCAGAAAAGGGAAACCCAAATAATTAGTGTGAGAAATTATGTCCATATTAGGTGCTGTACTAACTGATTTTTAGTAATGTTGTATATAGCATCTCATTCCATCCTTATGCCTAGATGGTAATAGCTCCACTTTACGGATGAAACTGAGATTCAGAAGGTTAGTTTAATCTAAAGTTACCTAGTGATTAACTAACTAATAGAGCGAGCTCCCAATTTACTTCCTTGTCTGACTTTAAACCCTTAGGTTAGTACATGGTGCTACTTCCCAATAAGGAAGTTGGTCCAAGCTGTTTGGTCATCAGTGTCACCTAGTTGTTTAAAGTTAGGAAGAAGAAAACAGACTCCTGAACCTCAGTGACTTAGAATCCACTTTATGGATTGGACAGGAAATATTTGGCCCCTGATTTGGGGGTAAATATAGAGATCAGGGAAATTTCAAAAGATAGTTAAGCAAGTTGAGTTTCACTAAAGTCTTCCCAAATGGTTCATACCTTCACTTGCAAAATGGACAGTTATACAGAGTGAAGAATTAAGGTTTGGAATGATGGACCCCAGACCCTGAAGAAATCTGACCCATCCAAGAGGAAACATTTTCCCACACTGGGTCACGTTTGCTAAAGCAGGAATCCAGACCCATACATCTGTTAACATGAGTGAATGTGGGAACTGTCTATGCTAGAGTTTTATAATGGCATAGTTTCAAAGTATTTTCAACAGTAAGGCCTGATAAATATGCCATCAACTAAAATTAAAAAAAAAATCAAATTAATTTGACCTGCTGGTAAACCCAAAGAGTAATAGTGAAAATATGGAAAATCATATGGGAAATATGAGGTGCTTTGAATATTGAATGTAAATGGCTCTCTTGCGGCTCCAATCTCCCTGTTTCATGCGGTCTAGCAATGCTTACATGTAGAGGCTAAAGTTACTTGGACTTTGTTAGTAAAAAGACACAATCAAGTTAAGAGATGGATAGGGTTTGTTTTCAGCAGATACTGGCATTAAGGCAAAGTTGTGCAGCGCTGTTGGCCCCGCCTTCAGGTCAGATCTGAACCTAACCAGCTTCTCACTATTTCTCCTCACTTACCACCCTAGCTCAAGGCTCCATTGTCCCCAGCTCAAACGTCTGTTGCACTTAGGGTAAAAGAGACAGTGGCTGTCAAGGTTCCATCTGGCCTGGCTCTGGGACTTCCTCCCTTGGCTCTTCATCCTCCCACTGATCCTCAGTGACTTGCGTGCCATCCTCTGCTCTTGGACCCCCAGGGACCTGACATGTTCATGCTCCCAGGGAATGGGAAGCAGTCTTTCCTAAGAGCAGTGCTTTGCTTGGCTTGCTCCCTGAGCTCACCCAGAGTTCCATTCATCTGACAGCTTAGCCATGCCTTCTTTGAAAACCTAATCAGAAGCAATCCCAGACTCTTGCGAGCCTCCACTCTCCCCTTACCTTTTTTCCGAATTCCACTTACTGCTGTTGAAATTATGAATTTAGTTAGCTTACTGAGTCTTTGATTTTTTTCTACCACTGCAGTACAATGAGAGAGAATTTATTTTTGTTCATGTACTGTGAACAGGAGGCATTTGTAAACATTAAATGACAGAATGAATGGATAAATACATCAGTGAATGAAAAGCTAATGTGCTTTCCTCAGGGCCAGTGGTTTGGGGACAACAGGGGTCAGGGGAACAGAGTTATCAGAAGGCTACTGAGCTATCTGTTCTTTGGTGAGAGAGGCCTCTGAGTCCTTCCCCACTGTACCCTCAAGGCCTGCCTCAGTCTAACCTTGAATGAATGGGCCAGTGAATGAAGGTGACAAGATTTGGGATAACAGGGACAAAAGTGGTAACTCGTGGATGGAGACCTGCTGTCTCTGAGCCAACTGGACAGCACTTGCACAGCTTGTAACATGTTTGCTGTTTTTTAGACACAATTGAAACATGTCACAATGCACATCTTGCTTGGGTATGCATCAAACGTTTGCAACTCTTTACTTCAGTCCTCATAGCACTTTTTTGAAACCTTTCTGAGTAGCAACAGGTCATAAAAGAACGGACTATTTGGGAATTATTTCAAAAGATGATTCTCCTGCTGTTAGAATCCTAGAATTTTAAATAGTGGTTATGAAGCAGAGAAGCATCGTCATGACTTGGCAGGTACTGATGAGGTCTGCAAGCTTTTAGGCATGAGGAATACAGTCGTGTACTTGGGAATAGAAGAGGCAGTCTTAAATACATTCTAGGAGGTGCCTATCGAATGAAGAAGCTTTTTGTTACAGGGTTAACTGCCCGCCAATCTCAATTTTTCAGTTCTGATAATTTTAAATGGATGCTCAATTGTATTTTTTTTCAGGGGTTCATTTCAAAGTACATCTGACCTCTTGAAATCCTTGTCCTCAGAGCACCTGCAGTTTTCTCTGCCAATAGGACTTGGAGAAGTTTGGGGCCCAAGAGTCAAAATATAGCCCCTTCTTTAATAATCACCTACCTGTCAAATAAAAACAGAGCTGTGGGTTTGCAGGTTTCTAGGCAGAGAGAAAACTGACCAAGAGAATCAGTTATTACCACTGTCTGCTAATTGTGTCCAGAAAGAGCCAGAAAAAAGAGTGAACTGGTCCATCCCCTCAGCTCCCCATACTCCTTAGGAAGTATTTGAGTTCTTATAAGAAGATAGTTAAGATATATGGACACAGATGAGGCACCTAGGTGGCTCAGGCAGTTGAGTGTCCAACTCTTGATTTTGACTCAGCTGGTGAGCTCATAGTTCATGAGTTCAAGCCCCTCATCAGGCTCAAGTGCTGTCAGTGTTGGAGCCTGCTTGGGATTCTCTCCCTCCTCTCTCTGCCTCTCTCCTGCACATGCTTTCTCTCTTTCTCTCTCTCTCTCTCTCTCTCTCTCTCTCTCTCTCTCTCTCTCTCTCTCGAAAAGAAAAAAAAAGAAAAAGAACAACAACAAAAAACCTTAAAAGGGCGCTTGGGTGGCTCAGTCAGCTTAGCATCTGATTTCAGCTCAGGTCATGATCTAATGGTTCGTAGGTTCGGGCCCTACGTCAGATTCTCTGCTGTCAGCATAGAGCCCACTTTGGATCCTCTGTCCCTTTCTCTCTTTCTCAGAATAAATAAGTAAACTAAAACAAAAAACAAAAAAAAAACCATAAAAGAAAATATATAGACACACTAAAAGAAATGAAAAGTCAAGTTATTTTTCAGGGTTAGAGGAGAGAGTGAGTAGGCATCCAGGTGAGAAGTGCAGACCTGAGATTTGTGTCCTAGCCTGTAAAGAAACCTGCATTTATTGAACACCTACCATTCACCAGAATTTGGGCTTAATCTTTACTTCTGTCCTTTGGGGTGGATATCCCTTCTCTCATTTCGCAGTGAGGACTGCAACTCCAAAGCCCTTCCCCTTTTGCCGGTCTGTTTGGCACTGATTCACCACTTGGATTCTTTAGCTACAAAGTGAATGATGAGGCCCCTCTTTGCTCTCATGTTCAGACCCAACCTCTGACGTCTGGGTTCCAGGGAAGAACAAAGTGGGGAACGTCTTGGAAACAGTTCCTTCCTCCCGCGATCTCTCTCCAAGGGCCCTTCCTGCAGCAACGTGGTGTGAGCTGGAATATCACAGCTGTGTGTTCTTTTAATGCATCCACCACAGGACCAATTTGGGGAAGTTGCATAAGCCAGTGGTTATGTGCTTCTAACCACAATGCCAGGGCAGCCGCGCCAGGTTTAAAAGTATAAGGTCAGACTTGGAGAAGAATCCTTATGGCCTCCACAAATAGATGGGGAGCAGTGGCCTATCATTTGAAGGTGCCGCTCACACATTCTGAGGCCCAAGCCCGCATCTCTTCTCCGGGAATTGCATTTGGCTGGCTTTCAGCTTCAGTGAAAGAGTTTCTTGTTTCTGAGCATCAATAGGGTGGGAATTCGCTAGGCTTCCCTGTCATTCTAAAGGCCCAATCAAAGCCAGCTGCCAGTCAGAAATTATCAAAGAGGAGCCCGCTTCTATAAGAGGAAGGGAATACCAGTCATTGGGTAGCAGCCCAGAGAGGCCAAGTGCCTTGCTCAGGGTCACAGAGCTAAGACCAGAAAACTGACCCCCATTCCCAGAATCTTTCTACTCTCCTTTGTTCTTTCCGTCGGTATTGCCATTTTCAGTAGGGCATTAGCTCCAGTCCACCCATGAACACCCACCCATGCTCCCAAGTCATAGGCCTCTGTCTCTAGCTATTTGCTTCACGCCTATATGGTTGACCAGCACCTCAAAATTGTTATTTATACTCTCACACCTCAACTTCATTACTCTTTTTTCTGTTCTTTATTTAAAAAAAAATATAATTTAGTGTCAAGTTGGCTAACGTGCAGTGTATACAGTGTACTCTTGGTTTGGGGGGTAAGATTCATCGCTTACATACAACACCTAGTGCTCATCCTCACAAGTGCCCTTCTCAATGCACTTCACCCATTTTCCCCTCTCCCCCCTCCCCTCATCAGACCTCAGCTTGTTCTCTGTGTTTAAGAGTCTCATAGGTTTGCCTCTTTCCCCCTGTGTTCATAACTATCCCCCCCCACCTTCTTCCATGGTCTTCTGTTAAGTTTCTCAAGTTCTACATATGAGTGAAATCTGTTCGCCATTTTTATTCATGAGTCCTTCCTGGCCACCTTGCCTTGACATCTCAGTCAACTTAGACACGTCACTTTCCATTCCCCTTTGGTTGATGAGTGGATTCTAGCTTTCCTCCATAGCATGCCATGCATTTTGTAGTCCATATTCTTGCTGTCACTTGGGCCATAGCAATCACCCTCTTCTTTTTCCTCTTCCTAATTTTCTTTATTAAACCTCTTGTAAAAGAGTTAAAATGGCATATGCTTTGTGCAACTGGTGAAATGATGTAAATAAATACTGGAGAAAGAGAAAAGAAAAAGTTTCTAAGTCTTCCATGCCTCTTCCATCTGCACCCCTTCCCCCTACCACATCCAGTGTTAATAATTTGATGTACATTTTTCCAGACCTTTCTCCTGCTCACACAAGAACATCATAAACCCATTTACATATAGTAGTGGTTTTTTTTTTTTTGCTTTTGCAAGAATCAAATCATATTTGGCACATTGATCTATGACTTATTGTAAAGTCAAGAGACAGATTTAGGTTGTTTAAAAAATAGCCGTATGACAAGCCATTGTGTGGCTGTATTGCAGTGTATTACATCATGTGCCGTGGTTGGATATTCAGGGACTGGGTGGGATATTTTCAGCTTGACTCTCCACTTGCCCAGTCCTTGTTTCCTGCCCGGCTCCGTGCTCCGGCGCTGTCTGGCCTGCATCTACAGGCCCTTTGCCCTTGAGCTCCTACATGGATTCAGTTCCTGCCGTACAACCAGGAGACTGGACGGTGGGTGAACAGCTGAGGTCTGGGTATCTCGGCCTCGTGATTCCTTCCTACTGGGTCACTGAGGAGAGGCTGCGTGCCACTTCTGAAGGTCACAGCCTCTGTCAGACCTTGCTGTCCATACAGCTGCCCTCTTCAGCCGGGTAATTACTGCCCTCCCCCTTTGTCCGCTTCAGGCCTGGAGCAGATGTGGCACCCTGCTGTTGGTAGGTCCTGGGTGCTGCACATCCGTTTAATTTACCAAACCCTGCCCACACTTCTTTGTTAAAGTCTCTAACAATCTAGTTTGAATATTCTGTCTCTTCCCTCGTTTTCTGAATGGAATGGGTTGTGTCATATATTTTTCTGCTGCCACTTGCTGCTCTTCTCGAACTAGCTCTTTTATCTCCAGCATGCTTATTCCGTCAGCTTCGTTTTCTTTTCTCCTCCGAGACTGTATCTCATTTTTTCCCTCAAAATCCTTCTTGAGCTCCAGGCTCCACAGAGTATAGGTCAAACTCTTTAGCCGCCTGTCTCTTGCATCTCCCATTGCAGGATCCTAGGCATCAGGGACCCTGCCCAACACCATGCTTTCCCATTGACTACATTTCTTGCACTGGTGTAACTGGTCCTCCAAGCAACTGGTTATGCGATGTCAGGCCATGAGCCAACCTCCCCATAAGCTTTCATTCTTCATCAGTTCAAGGAGGAGAACAGCAGCACGTAATTCTTAGCATTTCTCTGTTGATTCAGTGAACTCTGCGAAGAGTTTGTAGGGCATGAGAAGGTTTCAGCAAATGCTCGTTATGAATTATTCCCACCCGCCCTCCAACTCTGATCAGAATTATCTTTGGCCGTACCTGTGTGTCCAGACCAGTGATTTTCCCCTAGGCCTACTTCAATAAGTCCTTTGTGGACCCTTTGATTTTTACCAGAAAACGAACTTTTGTCCCTTTCTCTCTCTCTTAATTGGTAGGCTTTGTTTTTAGAGTGCTTTGAGGTTTAAAGAAAAATTGAGCAGAAAGCACAGAGCCCTCTCATAAATTCCCTTCATTCCCCGCCTGCCCCCAACCCCCACTGTAGGTTCCCATTATTAGCCTGTTGCACTAGTGTGGTACATTTGTTACAAGTGATGAACCAGTGCTGATCTGTTATTAATAAAAGTCTATAGTTTTACATTAAGGTTCACTCTTGTGCAGTTCTGTGGTTTGTACAAATACATCATGTCATGTCTCTACAATTAAGGTACCTTATGGCATAGTTTCACTGCCCTGAAAATCCCCAGGGCCCCATCTCTTCACCTGTTCAGCACCCCCACGCCCCTCATTCCCCACCTCCCTAAACCACTGGCAGCCATTGATCATTTTACTGTGATAGTTTTAGCCTTTCTGTACTTCATCTTGCTATTTGTGTTCACACCTTACTCGTCCTACATGCTCCTAACATACAACCTCACAGGCAGTAGGCACACAAGTGTGTGTTTATGGAATGAATTATTTTAATTTTTTTCAATACTAATTTTTTTTTGAGAAAGAGAGAGGGACAGAGACAGAGCATGCGTGGGGGAGGGGCAGAGAAAGGGGGAGACACAGAATCCCAAGGAGGCGTCAGACTCTGAGCTGTCAGCACAGAGCCTGACGTGGAGTTTAAACCGATAAACTGTGAGATCATGACCTGAGCCGAAGTCGGATGCTTCACTACCTGAGCCACCCAGGCGCCCCAGGAATGAATTATTAAGCCCATTTATCCCTAGAATTAAGGCCTGGTTTGAAATTTCACGCACTCCTTTCTGACGAAGTAGGCACTAGGCTTTTGCACAGGCTGTTGAGCCGAAGGGGCCTGAGCTCCTGTGTGAATGAAGCTGGGTCCCAGTGTTCTAGAATGCATATGTGCAGAGCACTTTCACCCATACCCTGTGGATTTGAGTCCTAACAAGTAACAATGCAAAACAAACAAAAACAAAAGCATAATCAAACATAAAACTTCATATAAATCCAGACCAAAGATGGCCACGAATTAATTCTTTAAAGCACTGACTTTTCTTTAGTCTGTATTCTACTTTACAGTCTGGTTCTGAGCTACACATTTTATATGATAATAATAACAGATAATTTGTATATAATAAGTAATACCTACATAATGTTCCTACGGTGATTTGGACTTGCCTTTGTCTAACAAGAGCAGTAAAATGGCAGTGGGAGCACAGTGGTAGTGGTGGCTGTGCCGGCACGATCTGCAAAGCCTACCACTTAGGGAGTATTTTCTAAGGGTATACCCTTCCTGATAGTTAATCCTCACACTAGCGCTATGAGGTAGATGTTATTGTACTTTACACCTGTATAAATATATCTGTACTTTATAGATCCATCAGCAGGCCTGTTTGGAGAACTAAAGGTAAAGAAGCTGAGGATTAATTGAGGTCCACTCCACTAAGGGAGTTGAAGCCCAGACATACATCAAGTCACCCACCTAAACCCAGTACTTAGGAGCAGGGATGCAAATGCAGGTCTGGCTTCCACAGTCCCTTGGTCTTTCCCCAAACTGTGAATGGCTCTGCCCATTGCTGTCAGGGCTGGTTTCCATCCAAGATAGCAATCTTTCCATATTTCCCTCCAAGAGTCCAGCTAAATACATACCTGTTTCTTCTTTTATCCAGATCCTGGCACTTCCTGCTTTCTGATATGATGAAGTCGTACCCGATTCTGTCTCTTTCCCTCATCCCCTCTAACCTTCTGACACAGTCAGTGATCCTTCATGGTCCCTGGTCATCTCCTTCCTCTGCTGTGCTGCCCAGAATCCGAGAGGTCTCTGTGACTCCGCCTTGGGCCCTGCTCTTATTTCTGACAAGCCCATTTTGGCACATGGTGGTGTTTCAAGGGGTGGAATTCCTGCTGCTACATTTGATCATTTTAAGTCGTTCAGTCAGAGGGCATTAAATAACATTGAATCCCGCAGTGAGACATTTTGTCCCCTTTCTGTTTCTAACCTGTTTGAGTAGTTCAAGGAGGATGTCAGTGTATTGCACTTCTAATTGTGCACCTGCCTGGCACTTGGTAGCTTCATTTTAACAAAGGTGGCACATCCGAGCCCGTCCTTCAGAATCCTAAGGCAGCAGAGCATAGCCAAAACGTAGTGATGTTTTTATAGTATTCATTCCTAGGTTCGCTTTCTATTTTTGCTAAGTGGTACTGACTTAGAATTTATAGGAGTAAGACCGTGTTTACTTTCAGAATACATTTATGTGAGGATAATGTTAAGTAAATGACAGCACCGTTTCTATCAGGTTATGTCAAATATCCTGAACATGGTGATGGGTGTCTGAGGTTTGGGCTTCGCAGGTGCAGCTGACCTTCTTGCTTGTGAATGGAATGGCTTTGCTGTTCCTCCTGTCCCCTTTCCCTCTAACCTGTCTCTAACCTGGTTCTCCGCTTGGACTTACACCTGTCTGGAATGCTGCAGGGAGTTAGGATTATGATACCATCCACACTTCACCTTCCTGTCCATTCCCACCCAGGATGGGCTGCACAGCTCCTCTGGCCTTTCGATAATCACGTCTTGAGGATGGTTAACGGCTCTGGGGAGGGAAGAATGCACATGGCTGGCTTTCATGGTCTCCTTCCCAAGACTTGAGTGGCCACCCTGCGCTGGCTAATACTGTTGGTGGCTACTCTTTCTTCTGTGTTCTGCCTTTCCTGGCCTTGGGTTCTGTCCCTCCAGGGCCAAACTGAACATAATAAAGAAAGCGAAAATGGGGCTTTGCATTAGTTATGAATTCCGCTTGCTGGGCTCTGTTTTGAGAGGAATGCCCCAGGTTCATCTCCATCTAGCACACGTGGGCATACGTTCGTTTGGGTGAGGAGAGAAGGAATGTTAGTGAGACTCCGCTGTAGCCCTTCGAGGTTCAGAGTAGCCGACACCCTGAAACTGTGCTCAGCCTCAATCCAGAGTCAGAGTATGTCTCTTTCCTCCTGGACCTTTCTCTTTCTCTCTGTCTCAGTGGCATGTTTGTCATTGAGGGTCCTGGAAACAGATCTATACATTGGTCAGCAAGAGTGGGTTTGGCAGCAGGTTTAAGACCTTGCTGTAAGAGAGCAAGTGGATCCTTACATGCTCATGGAGGCTTAGTTCCGGAGGAAGAATGACCGGGCGGGGCCATGAGAACTTGCCCTCTGTGGGGGAGGGGGGAGTTTAAAAGGAGAAGTCTTGGCTGAGTTTGGCAGCTGGCGGCAGGAGCTGAGGACCGTTGCTGAGGGTTGACTGGAGACTGGCGTCTCTGGCATTCCCTTTATGGCAAGATCTGTTATATTTTGATTAATAAAGTGCTAGTTCAGTTCTTCCTGAGTATTTGTGCGTGGGCAGTTTCGCAGCGCCCAGTTCTAATAAAGATGGTAGCTCACATGTATTAAGCATTTAGAGTCCTGACCAGAGTTCAACCCTTTACATATGGTGTCCCCATCATCCTAACCAGCACCTAAGGGAAAGGTGTCATTGTCCCCCTTGAGGTGACTGAAGCCCAGAGAAGTGAAGTCACTTGTCCAGGCATCTATGTGTCTCATCCAACCCTGCAGAGCCAGGATGGGAACTCTGGTCCCTTGGAGACTCTTCAGTACCTTTCCTGAATATTGTGTTGGGTCAACTGGACTGCCTTAGACAGCCCTTTCTCTCTCTTCTTTAAATGATGCCGCTTTGGGGAAGAAAAACAAGTTCTCATCCAGGTAGTCTATCTATCTTCGTGTATTCTTACGAGTGGGAGTGTTTTTAGGGAGTTAAATCTAATTGCCCAGATGGGAATTTATTTTGAATAACCACCTGCTCCTTCCTGTGAACTTTAGAAGGATCTCGAGTCCCCACTGCGGGTCAGAGTCTGTGCTTTGTGATTTGAATGCAGATAACACAGTATTTGGTTTTGGAAGACATCCTTCATTTTATATCCTCCCTTTCTGTTCCTGGGATTATAGTTTTTATTCTGAGCTGCTGGGATGTCGGCAGAGTACAGAACAGATGCGTCTTAAGCACTGTTCTCAGGCTGACTTTATTCACTGGGAAGAAGTCCATAGAGGCTCTGGTTTCTCCGTGAGGCACATTCTTATTACCTCAGATAGACAGAGGTGGTGGTTTAAGTTCTTTTAACTTGCAGACTAGTCAATAAAAACTAAAATGGGAACCCACACTCCAGTAGGCTTGAGTTCAAGATTCTGTTCTTTAATTCTGTTCTAGTTTGAATCCATCCATCCATTCTTTTTTTTTTTTTAAGTTTATTTATTTTGAAAAAGAGAGAAAGAGTGAGCACACACCGGGGAGGGGCAGAGAGAGAGTAAGAGAGAGTAAGAGAGAGAGAGAGAGAGAGAGAGAGAGAATCCCAAGCAGATTCCATGCTGTCAGTGCAGAGCCCAACGCAGGGCTCGAACTCACGAACCATGAGATCATGACCTGAGCCGAAATCAAGAGTGGATGCTTAACGGGCTGAGCCACCCAGGCTCCCTTGAGTCAGCCATTCTCAATAACACCCCATGTTACAGAGCTTATTTTCTTCTCCTTTTCTCTTTCTTCTTTCCTCCCTTCTTTTCTCCCTCCCTCTCTTCTTTTTCTGTCTTCCGTCCCCTTTTCTGACAAACTCCAAATATTTTGTGGTTGATTTTTTCTAATCATTAGCATACATTAGTGAAGGAGGAAAAAAATGGTCTTTGTCAAACTTGAAGGGCTGATGCTACTCTGGGTTGTATGTGATATTCCTTTATGAGTGTGAACACACTCAGGCTACAAGGAGCAGGTCTGATGCACTACTTTTATAAGTAATGGCTTAGAAGTTTTGGATTCCCAAAGTCACCTGCCGCAGAGATCTGGTCAGCAGTTTTAGCACTGGAATAGTCAGATTCAGTATCTGTCAGAAAGAGCCACTTGTCATAAGGTTTCATGGTAAGTGGCTCCGTGGCCTCAGGTAGAAATCTGCCCAGCGTCCAGAGGTGGGAGACCCGCATTTGCTTCCAACTGGAACTAATCAGCTCTGTCACTTGGAGAAAGTCCCCTGCCTTTTTGTGTATCTCCCCATTTGGAAAATGGGAATGATCCCTTTCCAACATACTTCTTAACTTAAGGCTTTTAAAAATATTTTATTTTATTTTGTTTATTTATTTTTGAGAGAGAGAGAGAGAGACAGAGCGTGAATGGGAGAGGGGCAGAGAGAGAGGGAGACACAGAATCTGAAGCAGGCTCTAGGCTCTGAGCCATCAGCACAGAGCCTGACATGGGGCTTAAATTCATGAACCGTGAGATCATGACCTGAGCCAAAATCGGACGCTTAACTGACTGAGCCACCAAGGTGCCCCTAGACTTTTAAAAATATTTTAAAATGCTATAAATAATATGAATGGAATCAATGTAACTAATATTTAGGGGTGTTTATGTTATGCTGGCTATCTGATACATATACGTACACACACATACTTTTCCCTCCTTATTTATTCCTGGCAGCCATGCTGGAGGTGAGCAAGGTATTACGACCCAGTCTGGGCTAATAAAAACTGCAGTTCTGAGGGGTTAGGTCCTAACTCAAGATCACACACCTCATGAAGTGGCCCACCTGATTCTCCTAGTGATGGGAGAAGCCAGCCAGACCCAGGCTGGCCTACTGTTATGCCTGGCACCCACTGGTCTTCAAGAGCTCACCATCCCTGGCCCTTGGCAGCGGGGCAGGGCCCAATGCAATCGGAATGCTTGGTTATTTTAAGGTTCGCAGTAAGTTTATTTTGGGTTCCATATACCCTCCAGATTATCTAGATTTACTCTAGAAATACCATCATTCTTTGTATGTATCATTATGTGAAAAACATTGGTAGATGTCCAGACTAGACCATTTTACCTCTTATGGTCTCAGCTCATGGATGCCTGACAGACATTGTCAGCCTCTGGGAAGAGAGTGAAGAGTCCCACAGAAACACACTTAGCAGTCCTTTCTAACATCGCCGAAGGGGACTTTTCATCACAGATGTCAGATTTGTTGTCTCGGTGGTTTTCAGCCCTCGTTTGTGTTAGTCTGTAGGGCTGAGTTGTGAACTCATAGATAAGCGTGTTTGGCAACCAGTAGGTTTGGTTTTATATGACCTGGGGGTGGTCAGTAGTGATGGCATTCTTCAGCGCCAAACCCAGAACTCCGTGCCTTTCAGACTTTCCTGTGTGTGATGAGTTTGCCTAAGCTACCCTTTGTAGCAGATCCCACATGCATGGAAAGAGTTAAATTAATGAAGTAGTTTTATGAACCACTTTAATAAAAGGTAGGGAACAAGCTGAGGATCCCCAAGGATGGCATTTGTTTGAGCTCTGTGGATTGAGGTTTGGATATTTCTGCCCTGCATGATGAAAGCAAATAATATTAGTACAAAAGCGGTCCAGAGAGCAAGAGTCTTGTTAGTCCTATCTCTGAAACCTACACAGGTCTGTAATTCATCTCTGTGCTCTATCTATTTAGATTCTGGATTCTTGAGCCAAAGAAGGTTTATTTAATGAGCATTTGAAGAGTTTTCAATGATGCCATCTGAATGATGTTAATTCCCCTTGGACCACCTCTTACTATCCCCCTATCACACCCCTTTGCTGACATTTGATGCTTGTCGAAGGAAGTAATGATCATACCCATCCTTCCGTAGGGTGGATGTTCCTTAGGCAGGAGGATGGTCATACTTCATAGCCGGGCTTGCAGCGGGCAGCTGGCCCCTTTCCAAACAGCAGCTTACTTCCATTCTTTGCTAGGAAGATAACGTTAGAGAAGCACTGATCTAGCTATTAGAGGAAAACCTTATAGTTACCAAGACTATTTTTTTTTAACGTGTATTTATTTTTGATATAGAGAGAGCTGGGGAAGGGCAGAGAGAGTGGGAGAAGAGAATCCCAAGTAGACTCCATGCTGTCAGCACAGAGCCCAATGCAGGGCTTGAACTCACAAACATTAGACTGTGACCTGAGCCAAGGTCAGATGCTTAACTGACTGAGCCACGCAGGCATCCCATTACTATGAAACTTCTGCTGCCTTCCCAGACACACGGAACTGTGCCTGGAGCACACAGAACAGTGGTTTCTGGTACTCATCTCTGACTTGGTGTTGGGCTGGCTGATGCCTATATGAGAGCCATTTCTGGAGTTTATAAAATACAGATTTAGTGGCTTGCAGCGGGGCCTGAAAATACATTTTTCTAAGATGCATCCAAGTTTGGAAAGCGCAGCCCTGGGACCACCTCATATAATTTTGCAATTACTGTAAAAACGATAGTGCAGTTTTCTGGTCACATCACACAGTGACTGACTCAGATGGCTTTTCCCTCATAATGACATGATCAAACCTCCTGTGTCCAACCCTTCACCCATTCATTTTACCAATATTTAACAACTGTCTCGGATGGTCTCCAGGAAGGAAGGTGAAAAGATTTAAAAAAAACACATGGTTCCAAGACGAGAGAGTCTCTGGTCTGGCCAGGAGACAGTTGAACATTCAAACAGCTACGGTACAGAGACAACAGAGCTGTTTGAACTAAATTGCGAGGAGAGCAGGTGGAATCTGCTGGCAGGTCAGGTAATGCGTCCTACAGGAGAAACCCTTTGAGTGGAGGCTTGACCAAGGAGAGCGTGGGCATCAGAAATCACGTGAACATACGAGAAGGCAGAGGGAACTTCTTGGCAGAGGCTTAGTAGCCAGAGAGCCTGCTCCATGACAAGAACGACATGTCCTTGGTTTGCCATGGTGTGAAACACGAGGTCATACATGATAGAAATGAGGGTGGCCGTATTGACTAACCGCCCAATCAAGAGGGGCTTGTGGGGTACGTGTGGTGGGAATTTGCATTTGACCTCCTTAGCACATTTTCCTTGCATATGTGGGTGTTTTTCTAAGTGCCTCATTGATCCGTATCTCTTTCAGATCCCCTCCCCTGACAGTCTGGCATGATGAAATTTCTTACTCTCCTGTAATACCTTGGAAGTGGCACTTTGCTATATCCCATGTGGAGCCTTAGCCTCAATTCTCATTTTCGGGCACTTTTCACACCATTTTTTTAAATGAAGCTAGAAATCAGCATCTTCAGGGGCTTCCTTTCTCATACAACATAGGTCCTTCTTGAAAGCTGGTGCCAGGTTCATCTCTGCCACTTTCCTCCTTGATCCCTGAGCTTCCTATCTTGACACTGATTTTTTTCAGGTTTTCAAAGAAAACCTATTTCTACCACAGGGCTTCTGCACATGCTGTTCGGTCAGCCTACAGTTCTCCATCCTCACTCCATCTAGGTAATCGTCTCCACAAGGGCCTCTTTCGGCCTCTGCTTAAACAAGCCCACTCCCCTATGTCTTGTGACACTTAATAGTTTTATATTGTTTTGTTAACTTTATTTTTCCTTTATTGCCAGACATCCCTTTTAGATTTTATAAAAGCAATGGCATGGTGTGACTCAACAATTGCATCCTCCTTATGTATTTAGTCATTCATATTAGATAATTACTTGCTGGTTGAGTGGATGGATGGATAATGGATTGATGGGTGGATGGATGGAGAGATGGGTGGATAGATGGATGGGTGAATAATGGATTGATGGGTGGGTAGATGGGTGGATGGATGAGTGGATGGCTGGATGGGTAGATGGATGGACGGATGGGTGGATGGATGGATGGAATTGAAATCTGTAAGTTGAATTCTTAAAAACTGCAATGTACCGTTCTTCTTTCAAGCTGTAGTCCCACTTAGCCAGGCTCCTGGGATTTCTCTTCTCCCCCCAGAGTCCACTGAAGCCGCATCTACCCCTCATGCCATAGTCTAAGATCCATTTATTCATTTAAAGAAATCTGTGATTTCAAAAACTGACACTGATTTGTCCCTCTCCTGACATGTATAAGATATATGTTGGCATTTTAAAAATTAGCCTGGAGTGTATTTGCATTGTTTCTAATTTGATCATTTATCCAAACTTCATCTAAGTTACAGTTTTTAAAAAGACTTTAATTACAAGAAAAACAATTTCTTTTCATAATAAAGGCAACAGAACCATTTCAGAAAATGTGAGAGTTTCATGAAGCAAATAAGAGTCCTGCATAACTTCTTCACCCTGGGTTAAATACTATAGAATACCATAGGTATTCTGTCTTTTTTCCATTCACTGCTTTTCCTATACATTCCACAACCTTGGGTGCGTGTGTGTACACGTGTATAAGTATCCTGAACTGTAACATAATATGACCCTGTGTCATTATAAAGACTTTTAAAGGCTGTTTCATTGTATGCATGATCCTAAATTCTGTTGTTGAGAATCATTGTTGAGTACCAACAGAGTGCCAGGCACTGAGGTATACGTTATATACCATTTTAAAATTTACTGCTTAGTGAACCAGAAAAGATAATAAAAGAGTGTCTTCCCCTCATGCAGCCATGTTTCTGAGTCACTATGGCAGATTGCAGAAGCGAGAGGTGAAACTCTAGAGTTTGAATTAGAGGCAAACATGAAAGACTCGATCTCCAACAAGTACACCCAGTTCAAACAGAGTGCATTGAGCGTACAGATGTCTTAAGTAAATATGTTCCTCTTAGACCTCTAGGATAGTGGATTGGGTTGGCAGATGTGACCTTCTCTGAATTCCTAGCTGTGAGTCTGACTTACGTTTTCCTTCTTTTCTAGAGTGACCGTCTTCTTATCAAGGGTGGCAGAATCGTCAACGATGATCAGTCCTTTTATGCTGACATTTACATGGAAGATGGATTAATAAAGTACGTATAGGGAGCCTTTATCTTTTTGTACTTCCTCTCTTCATTAGAGGCTCAGAAAGAACTTTCTTCTTTTTCGCTTAATAGATCTTTGATTCTTTGTGTTTCATTTCTTCTTTTCCTTAAAAATGAGTCTTTAAAAATTATTTTTTAATGTTTATTTATTTTGAGAGAGAGAGAGAGAGAGCAAGCTGGGGAGAGGGAGAGGGAGAGGGAGAGAGAAAGAGAGAGAGAGAGAGTGAGAGAGAGAGAGAGAGAGAGAGAGAGAGAGAGAGAATATCCCAAATAGGCTCCATGCTGTTAGTGCAGAGTCCAGCACAGGGCTCGATCCCATGAACTGTGAGATCATGACCTGAGCTGAAATCTAGAGTTAGACACTTAACTGACTGAACCGCCCCTAAAAATGAGTCTTTATTTTAACCCTTTGTTCTTTATGCACATGATCCCTTAAAATGGGAGCTAGCTTTAGTTTATTTGAATCGATAAATGAAGTGAAAAATCTGAATTCAGTCAACCAAAGATGCTGCAGGTCCCTTTGTACAAATGGCATTGATGGGCGCTCTGTGCATCTTGGAGACATGGACGATGTGCCACTGTCCTTAAGTTCAGTGAAAAAATGTGCACAGGGGCACCTGGGTGGTTCAGTCGGTTAAGTGGCTGACTTCGGCTCAGGTCATGATCTCACAGTTCGTGGGTTTGAGCCCCGTATCAGGCTTTGTGCTGACAGCTCAGAGCCTGGAGCCTGCTTCAGATTCTGTGTCTCCCTTTCTCTCTGCCCCTCCCCTACTTACACTCTGTTTCTCTCTGTCTCAATAATAAATAAAAACATTTTAAAAATGTGCACAAAAATTACAGCTCCCTAACAATATAAGGCCTTGTGTAATTGGCATCAAAGTTCAAGTGAGGATAAGGGATATGGAAGTGCACTGAGAGGAGAAATCCCTTCAGAGGATGGTTTGAGGCTGGAGAGGCATTTAAACGGAGCCTTAGGTCGAGCTTAGGTGGGGGGAGCACGGATAGGACATTAATCTCAGATTAAGATTTTCAAACAGATCTGTTAGGGATGTGTACTTACCTTACGGAATGATTTGTTCTTGGTGCCCGTAAGCAGCGCAGCTGTTACCTTGTAGTGTGGGTTTCCAACATAGTGACTTTTAAAGGAGGGTTTGGGGGCACCTGGGTGACTCAGTTGATTAAGCATCTGACTCCAGCTCAGGTTATGATCTCACGGTTTGTGGGATCAAACCCTGCCATCGGGCTGTCTGCTGTCAGCACAGAGCCCGCTTGGGTCCTCTGTTCCATTTCTCCCTGCCCACTGGTTCTGTCTCTCCCTCAAAATAAACAAATAAACTTCAGAAAAAATAAAATAAAATCAGGGTTGGTCTACACATAGCCTCTCATCACATAAAGCAAGGTATGCCCCCACGCTGAGAAGATACGGCCAAGACTGGTGTGTACAGCCCATCCCTGGTCTTGCTCAGTTTTATTTTGATATTATGTGGCTAGTTTAAGATTCTGGTTGTAGTGGATCTCTTCCTTATCTTTGAAAACTTGGCTTAGGTATAACTTTCTGTAGGTGGTATTCCTTCTCAGTCCAGAAATCTAGGCGCATTTCCCTTCAATGAGCCTCATCACAACTTGTTGTACTTTCATCAGTCACAACAATTCCGGCACCGTTCAGAGCCCTGAAGGGGAAGGACCCTGTCCTGTTCGTCTCCATGTCTGAGCACTTAACCCAGTACTTAGCATGTAGATACTTTGATAAGAACTCCCTTTTATTGAGTACATAGCATGTGGCAGGCGCTGTGTGAGATGGTTCACATGCTTTACTTCATTTAGTCTGTCGGGAATCCCATGAAGTAAGTACTGTTACTCCGTTTTTCTCAGATGAGGAGAAACAGGAACACAGGGAATAAGTAACTTGCTAATGATTAACATATTAATCAAATACGTTGAATGAAGGAGTGAGTGAGTGAATGAATAAATAAATGCATGAATGAAGATATTCTTGTTTAGTTGCCTTACCGATATAAACACTTTTCCATATTAGAAATGGGACAAATGGAAATAGTAGGCAAGCTAACCAATGTGAAATAATAATTTCTTCAAAATATAAGCCACAAGTGATTTCGTATTTTTCCTATTAAAAAAGTTTAAATTTTTTTTTAATTTTATTTATTTTAGAGAGAAAGAAAGAGAGCATGGAGTAGGGGACGGGCACAGAGAGAGAGAGAGAGAGAGAAAGAGAGAGAGAATCTAAAACAGATGCTCCAGTCAGCATGGAGCCCAACATGGGGCTTGATCCCACGACCCTGGGATCTTGACCTGAGCCGGAATCAAGAGTCGGTCGCTCAACCAACCCAGACACTTAGGCACTGCTTACTAAAAAAATGGTTGTATATATAGTTGGCTGTCTTTGGAGATAGCATGTTTCCTCATTTAGAGATTTTCAGATAGAAAAAAAAATGTAGTACCTAATGTTGCTTCCTCCTTTCAGAGTTCATGACGGCCATTACTAATTGATCACAGAACTTTTCACAGTTGAGCCTTAAATACAGGTTCAGAATCCATCTTCACACAGCGAATCATGCATCTACTACTGGAGTTAAATATGTAAATCCCTTTTGCCACCTCTTTTAGAATAGCCTAGAAGGCTGCTTGCCAAGGATGTTCTAAAAGGGATAGAACCATCAGATGCATGTGTTGGGGGTGGAGAGAAGGGTGGATTAACATGGTCTTCATCCAGTTCTGCAATTTTATAGATCTTCAAAAACATTCTGAAATCACAGAGTGTAAAAGCAGAAGTAATTCCCTCTAACTGTTACAAAGCTCTTCGCCTATCTGTGAGTATTTACGGAGTGCCTGCTGTGTGCAAGGCAGCTGTCTAAGGCACGGGACCTGCGCTATGTCACATGCTATGGTGGATATCACTGTGACCCATATCTTCCCCCAGGAGCCTTACATTCTTTTAGGGGAACTGAGAGAGATATCTATGTTTATGCAAAAGTCATAACATAACAGATAATATCAGTAACGAGTATTAAAGTAATAGAACAGATGAGACTCAGGGAGAGTGCTATATGGGATTAGTATGGTTATTGATTATAATAGCTGCTGCTTATTGACTTCCGTGCCTTGGAGTATGCTGCGGGTTTAACACGTCAACACTTAATCACCATGACGAACCTATGGAGGAAGTGTTTTTAGTATATCTTACAGATGAAGAAATTAAGACGTGGTGCAATTAAGCAACTTGGCCAAGGTCATAAAGCTAGTAACTAGCAGAGCCAGGATGGTGAACCCAGTCTCTATCTGGGCACATCTACACTCTTCATTATTAGACCTGGCTGTCTATAGGGACTTGACTAAGGAGGGGAGATAGAAGGCAAGCCTTCAAGGATTAATGTGACCTTGAGTGGCTCAGTGGAGACAAAGGGGAAGGCATTTCTGTTTCAGACATGGTATTACAAGTGTTCAAAACTTGTGGGAACATGAATCTACACACACATGGGCCGGACAGCTAACTCTTCATGCCTTTTGTTCTCAGTTTGCCTCAGAGCGAAATCGGGGAGGGAGGAAAATGGGAACACAATGACCAGTATCTGGACTATAATGGAGTTACAATCGGAGGCTACATTTTTTCCACAGTGTGTTTTGAATTGTGGTGTCTCTGGAATGGCCTGATGGGGGATGTGGTGAAGTTGAACTCTTAGAGATGTCAGGAATACTTTATTTTAGTTGCAGAACTTAGATTTTGGCAAGCCAGTGGTGGACTTCTTCCTATCCCGAGAGAGTGTCTGTCTTAGCTGGCTGTGCACAAAAAGGGAATGTATTCATGCCACTGGTAGTGAGGTATGTGTCTCCCCAAGGTAGGACGTGTGTAGAAATAACGTCAGGGCTTGGGACTCTTAAGTCTACCTAGAATTAGCTGGTTCTTAAAATTTTTTTAATGTTTATTTTTGAGAGAGGGAGAGAGAGAGAGAGACGGAGCATGAGCAGGGAAGGGGCAGAGAAAGGGAGACACAGAATTGGAAGCAGGCTCCAGGCTCTGAACTGTCAGCACAGAGCCCAATGTAGGGCTCGAACTCATGGACTGTGAGATTATGACCTAAGCTCTAGGCAGACGTTCAACTGACTGAGCCACCTAGGCACCTCTTCTTCCTCTTCTTCTTCTTCTTCTTCTTCTTCTTCTTTTTTTTTTTAATTAATGAACTGGCCATTTAAAACAGGAGTGTGAAATCACATATAAACCAAGCAACACTGACGGTCTGTGAGGTAACATTTTGCCAGGAGTAGGTGTCTTTGTCACTTGCCTTGTGTAGGTTGTATGTCTCTGGAGTAGTCATCAGTTTCCTTTCCACCTGAGTCACCCTTTCTTCCTCCTGGGGATGCACTGAAGCTTCCTGGGCGAAGGTGTGTCTGGTAGACATTGTCCTTACCACCTTCCTTGCCTTGATGCTACCCACCAGCTGGGTGTCTGTGTTTGGCTTCCTCCTTTCGAACCTGCCCTTGGTTGTGACTGACAGTTAAATTATCAGAGGGAAGGGTGGACTTGGGAGTGAAGAATGAGGTGCAAAATGACCTACACAGATTTCTCTTGTTAGGAGCATGGATAGACTCACTTCGAGGATAGCTAAGTTCACATACCCATTCTTAAATGATTCATAGCCTCCTTCAATCTCTCCTAAAGGTTCTTTATTGTATACTCTCAATCCTTTTCCAAATGTTACTCTTCACCCTTCGCTAAAATAAAGAACACAATGAAGGGGCTAATAAAAACACTTCTATTTTTAAAAAAATATTTATGGGGCACCTGGGTGACTCAGTCAGTCGGGCATCTGACTTCAGCTCAGGTCATGATTTTGCCATTTGTGGATTCGAGCCCAGCTTGGGTTCTGTGCTGACAGCTCAGAGCCTGGAGCCTGTTTTGGATTCTGTGTCTTTCTCTCTCTCTCTCTCTCCGCCCTTCCCCTGCTGACGCTCTGTCTCTCTCTTACTCAAAAATAAATAAACATTAAGAAAATTTAAAAAAATAAAAAATAAAATATTTGTTACACATTCTATATTGTAGACCTTGCCAGTCCCTGGGGTTACAGTCTGAAGCCAAGAAGTATGGCTCCACCAAGCAGCAGATGAGCTTGTTTTGAGTGTAAAAGCTATTTTCTGGGTGTACGCCTATCTTTTGTTGTTTCTAGATTGCGAAGCTAGTGAATCACTTGCACAGACCCCTGTGATAAATATGCTTTACAATGTGTAAAATCCTCACGGGACTGTGTTTGTCTGAGATTGTCAGTTGCTTTACTGTCTCACCAGGCAAATCGGAGACAATCTCATTGTCCCTGGAGGAGTGAAGACCATCGAGGCCAACGGGAAGATGGTGATTCCAGGGGGCATTGATGTCCACACTCACTTCCAGATGCCGTACAAGGGAATGACCACAGTGGATGACTTCTTCCAAGGGACAAAGGCTGCCTTAGCGGGTGGCACCACCATGATCAGTAAGCCACTCAACCCCATGCGATCCTGGTCCCAATGGGCGACTGTTTAACATGCTAACCCCTGTGCTCTCTGGCCACAGCTCATCCACATCTCTCAATTCAGAGCAGTGGCCGTCTGCCTGGTGGGACCTAAGGAAGGCAGATGGTAGTGAGGACATGGGCAGGTCACTGAAATTGCACAGAGGAGACGCACGAGGCTCCTGGCCATGAAGGCAGCTGCACTCTCTCATCTGCCTCAGAGCGGGGGCTGGGTGTGCGGGGTGTGGGGGGCATCAGCGTTCTCTCTGGGCCTGACCCTGGGAAAAGTGGACCTAAGAAGTGTGGAGATGGGCACAATGTCATTTCAGAACGTCCCACTTGGGCCTGAGGCAGGACGGTGCAGAGGGAGCAGGCAGAGCGGTGTGAATGGGGCTAAGCATCCCCAAGAGAGAAAGAGAGCAGAGACCTGGGGTTCTGGGGAGACCAGGGGGTTCATTGCCATTTACTCTGATCTGGTCTGTGCTGGGGTTTGACCAGTTCATATCTTAAGATTAGGCAAGCTGTGAGGGTGGTTTCCTTTGTTGTTTGTTTCTCTTTTGTCTCTTTTTTGCTTTTTTTTCCTGGGAACGATTGCACTTCCAGAGAAACCTAGGGTGTTGCACGCCACTGGGTGCCTGAACACCTAGCCTTCCAGGGCAGGCTTCCTGTCCCAAAGGAGTCCCAGTGAATGGGGTCTCATCCCAGGCTCAGCCCTAAACTTGGTCAGCAAGAGCACTGTTTATATCAACACCGTATGCACCCATCCAAGAACACTGAGCAGCCTGAGCTGTAGAGTTTACTCATTGTGTTTTGCCTCCTTTTGATGAGAGCACTAGCCAGGTTGAGCTTCCTCTAGGTGGGTGTGGAAGTCCAGGAAAATTGCCTCGAGGCCATAAAAGGTGCACTTCAGGGAGACCAGGGCTTTTCTCCAGCGCGGGTGGGGGGGGTTGGGGGGGAACCAGCTGACTTTTCCGCAGCCGCCTCCCCACAGAGGCCGGTGCGCCTCAGTCACATGCCTCCTCACATTTGCTTTCTGATAAGCACGGAGGGCTGCCTGTGGTAGGAGGCTGAGGACCCCGGTGAGTGATCTTGGTTTGGCTTTTTGCCCGCGGGCAAGGCGTTGGACCTGTTCAGTGTCCTGGGAGGGTGTGTTGTGCTTGCTCCTCAGTGTTAGGGAGGGAGCAGAGGAAAGTCAGAGTTGCGGGTGTTGAGTGTTGTGTCCCTTGTAGATAATTAAAAAACCGTAGATATGCAGCAGGACAAAGCAAGCCTATAAAGCGCACACCGCTGTCACACTGTGGCTGTAGTCTTCTTCCTATTTAACAAAAAAAGGATCGTAATAGACACTCTGTGTCTTAGTCTACTGTCTCACTAAATAATCGTCACAGTGTCTTCCTGTTCATTTAGTGTTATGCCACTAGAGCATTTAAAATAGGTGCCTAATCATCCGTTTTATGAAGGTATGTTTGTTATTTGGCCGAACTTCTCTACTGTTAAAGATTTTGATGGTTTCCAATTTTTCACCTCTGTAAACATTTAAATTATAACTGCAGTGGCGAACATCCATAGCACCCAGATTTTGCAGACAGCCATGTTTTATTTTCTTAGGAGTAATTCTTAGGGCCAGGATAAGGTATGAAAGATCTCAGATGTTTGATGTGTATTTCAAAATTGTTCTCAGGAAAGTTGTGGCAATTTGCACTTCCCCTCAACTGCCCCATGGGAGATTTGAGAGCATCACTTTTATGTTTTCCTCATTAGGTGTGAATGTCATTATTTTTTAAACTGCTATCTGTGGATACACGCACTGTAGGAATAGATTGGGACCCCCCCAATTTTTTTTAACTTTTAGGCGGGGGATGCAATGGGGAGGGAGGGGCAGAGGGAGAAAGACAGAGAAAGAGAGAGACCAAGAACCTTAATCAGTCTTTATGCTCAGCATGGAGCCTGACGCAAGGTTCAATCCCACCATCCTGGGATCATGACCTGAGCCAAAAGCAAGAGTCACACGCTCAACCAACTGAGACACCCAAGCGCTCCAAAAGAAAAGTTATTCTTGGCAAAATGTTTATGTGGAAATAAGATCTGTGGGTGGAGCATCAGGTTCATGTACCTGACACTGGCTCTTTCCTGCAGCAATAAGCACAAGACTGTCACTGTCTCGTTACTTGACATAATTTTGAAGCCCCTCCTTCCACCCTGAAAAGGGAGTCTTTCTTCACTAGCAGTGACTTCCCGTGATACTGGTAATAATGGCACCTAGTGGGCGCTCACTGGCATTTATTGAGCACTTACTGTGTGCCAGGCATCGGGTGAGATACTTTTCATGCATTTTCCCATTGAATCATATAACACAATTAGAAGGAGGCACTATGACACTCATCCTCCACCGCCCTGAGCACCCATTTCAAGGATAAAGACAACTGAGGTTTAGAGAAGCTGGTAGTTTGTCCAAGAGCAACATGGGTAAGTGACTGTTCAACTGTCAGCAGCGTGGACACTGTTCAGCACACTTTCTAAGGTTAATTCCCTGCCCAGAAAGTGGAGGCTTCACAGCCCTAGCTTGTCCATGGGAGCAGGCATGTTCAAAGGGATGCAGCGGCTGGGTCCGTGAGTTACCCATCCGGGGCCTCTGTTGTTCAGTTGACCACGTGGTACCTGAGCCCGAGGCCAGCCTGACCGAGGCCTACGAGAAGTGGCGAGAGTGGGCGGATGGGAAGAGCTGCTGCGACTATGCCTTGCACGTGGACATCACCCACTGGAACGACAGCGTCAAGCAGGAGGTGCAGAACCTCATCAAGGACAAAGGTGAGCCGCTGTGCGCCCCTCCCCCCGTCTCCTTGCTCGGCGCCTGGAACCCGGAGCATGAGTGCCAGGTGCAGGGCTCCTGCTATGTTCCAGGCACCTTGTGCTTCTGTGTGCCCTCTTACTTCTTACACAGTCCCCACAAAGGGGATTCTTCTCCTCACTTTGCAGATGGAGAGCCTGAGGCTCAGAATAAATAGCCCAGGCTCACAGAACTAGTAAGCAGTAGCAGTACCCAAAGTCTGTGCCCTTCACCTCCATGCGACACTGCCCATTTTATAGAGGAAGACACTGAGGCCAGGAGAAGTTAACATCTTATAGAAGGTCACACGGCTACTAAATAAGAGATCCGGCATTTTTGACCTTTTTAACTTTATTCCAAAGATCAAACCACCACTCTTCGAAAACAGTGGCATACTCAGAAAAGGCTACGGCATTTTGGGGGGCAAAGGTATATTTGTACCTAGGTTGGGAGCTTAGGACATGGAGACGTGTGTGTGTCCCCTCAGTGAGAACATGACTTATGTTTCCTCATCCTTGGTCGTCACATACCTCACATTCACGCGCTATCCTCCATACACGCACACAGACATGCAGTGTGTTAGGCATCGTGAAATGGCCCTGAGGGATTTAGGGGAGTATAAGGAACGGTCTCCCTGAACGTCCAGGAAGCAGGCCAGTGGAGGATAAATGCCACCAGGGGCGGAGTGTTGTTGTAATAGTATTAGCCTCGTACTAATTATAGTACAACATTAGTACTAATGAAGGCTAACATAATAGCGTGCCCTGTTATAACCCTAACTCAATGATCCTATTACCAGTGAGCAGCCTTGATGCACATGCCGAGTTCCGTGGGGGAGAGTGTGCTGTGGGTTGGAGGGAGAGGATGGGCTCCCAGACATGAGGTTTTCCTTTCCGTCTCCCTCCTCACCCCTTAGGCTCTGCTCAGACCTTCCTGATACAGGATGTGGAAGTAACCCCCCTCCTTTCTTAGGAGTCTTCGCACACTGGGCATCTCAACTGGGGTAGAAAATGGAACGGCTTTAACACCCACTAATCTGACAAAGGACCCAGGTCATTCCGCAGATGACAAGGAGGCTTATGGGAAGGGTAGTGTTGGGAAAAGTTGCCCTGAGCTGAACCACTCTGGGTCGGGAAGTTCTCAAATTACAACCCACTGTTGGCCTGGAACGATGTGGGCTGAGATGGCCCTAATGGTTGGAGACCAAAATTATCCTTTCCTCAAAATGATTTTCTGTTCCCCAGCCCCACCTATTTATATAAATTAGTACATTAATGGTTTACTTTGGGGTAAAAAATTAAATAGCTTTTACTTTTCTGGTAACTAGTTACTTTCTAGTTTCTAGTTACTTTTCTAGTAACCCTTACAAACTTGGGTATTTAAGCACAAGGTGGACCTTGACTTCTGCCCATTAGCTCTGTAGTTTCCCGAGGACATGGTCTCTGTCTTAGATGCAACACCCCGCACAGGCTTCGTGTGGAGCAGACATTCATTAGGCAGTGAAAGAAACCCAATCTCAGGAGCTCCATTAACGAAGCTCAAATATGTGCCAGGTCTGGTGCTAACAGTTCGGTATGTGTTGTCTCATTTAACGTTTCCAGCTGCCTTATGAAGCAGGCTATTGTAAATTTTCCATTTACCAGGTGAGGAGACCAAGAGGTGAGGGATTCCCAGCTCTCTGAGCTAGTGTGTGGTATGACTGCATCGCATGTGCCTCGCCCCTGCGCTACTGTGATTCTCGATGAAATACAGTGCCTTGAGCAATGGCAAAGCTTACTGACCCTCTGGGCAGGAGAATGGGGGTGGGGGGAGGGGACCCATCCTGCTGTGACACCATGTAGGCACTGTTGCTTTTCTAGGTGCAGGGAGAATGGAGAATGGGAAACATCTGCTTTGTATTGGACAGGTGCCCGTAATGCACTTGGTCGGGCCCCAGGGGTGATGAGAGCAAAGGATGGAGAGCAGTCGGGCTAATGTTGTCTTCCTCCTGTTTACCCCCCCTTCCCTCTCTTGCAGGGGTTAACTCCTTCATGGTTTACATGGCCTATAAGGATTTGTATCAAGTGTCCAACACAGAGGTAACAAGCCACTGCTGTGTGGTTTGGGGTATCTGGATGGGTTTCCTATTGTTGCTCTAACCTTGGCTCTTTGAGCATTAGTCACTGTGGTCGCTGTGGGAGACTGCTGGACCACAGTGCTTCTTAGCGCCCTCGCAGTCCACGCTACTGCGAAAAAATAAGGTAACGGGCCGGGTGCCCATGGCAGAGCAGACCAGGAGCTAGAATTTCCACTGGCAGCGGCTTTCTCCAGAGGACGGGAGGAAGGGCATGCCGTGATCTGCATCTACCAAACAAACCCTAAACCCGCGTGAGTTCAGCGCAGGTGTGAGGTGCTGCATCCTGCAGGATTGAGGAGGGGCTTCTGCTGCTTAGGGTAATAGCTTGCCTATGACTCTCCCAAAGACATTCTCAAGGGGCCTGTGTTGGTTTTAGACGAATCTCACATTTTCAGAGGAAATGCAAGAAGTTAATTCCCATGCCTCCTGGTTGGACGGGGAAGGGAGGTCTGCCTTGATAGGTTAAGAAATAGGGGTTGCAGCTTTCCCTTTAGCTCCTGGCCAGGCTTTCAGGAGCACTTGTTGAGAGGAGTTGTGAAGGTCGATCTCAGCGAAACGGGAAATTATACCATTAAAAATGTGCCCTGGAGGCAGAGTAGAGGTCTCGATGGCACTTTGTTATACGTCTGCCAAGGAGACATGACACATTCTTTATATGGACAGTTTCCTAGAGCCCCTCTGGACTCGCACTCTTTGATTGTGCATATTTTAGTCTGCATTTCTTGCCCTAATCACTGATTCCCTCTGGTTCTCCTCATTTGGTTTATTTATGGCTCTAGCAATTGACCATTGAGCGAAGCTGCTGAAAGCATCAGTGGCTTGTGAAGGTGACGACAGGTCCTTTCTCTTTCAGCTGTACGAGATCTTCACCTGTCTGGGAGAGCTGGGAGCCATTGCACAAGTTCATGCTGAGAACGGGGATATCATTGCCCAGGTGACGTGCAGTTCCCGGAGCGCGCTGGCTGCATGAGCTTCTGCCTTCAGACCCGTCTCTTTCCTCATTCCTTCAGTATCACCTGAGCTCTTAATGTGCACACAGCATGGTCATAAACACTGTGCTGAACACAGAACGTGCCCCAAAGAACCTCCCAGGCTAGGAGGAGGGAAAAAGGTGGAATGAAGACAGGTTGAGGGAGAGAAGGGAGGCTGCTTTAGAACAGGGAGCCATCTGGCCGCCACTCTGGGGAATCAGAAAAGGCATCGCAGGAGAGGTTTTCAAACTGGACCATTTAAGTGGGAGAGCATGGCTGATTCTCTTTTCAAAGGGAGTCCAAGCTACGCGACATTCTCTGCCCCAGAAACAAACCCGAAGGCAGCACGTCTCAGAAATCCCATCCAGGACTCTGGAACTCACTCTGGCTTTAGATAATAAAGAACATAGATCTTGTGGGGATCAGATGCCCCACCCGTTTCCTAGAAGTTGGACAGAGAAACCCGGAAAGTGAGGCTCCAAGGCCCAAAGTGATCATTTGTGAGGAAGCAGAAAGCACTCTCTCCATCTCCTGGGTCGCTTAATGGGCTGGATGCACATATGTGTCTTAGCTAGGGTTTTGTTGATCCCAGAAGCATTTAAGATTGGCCCCTACTAAGGGGAGGCAGCCAGAAGAGTGGGAGCTCTCTTGGTCCATTTAATAATCTTCACAGCAAAAATCCATTACTCATCCTTTCAAAGAGTATTTCCTGTGCATTTTGTGCCAGGCACGAGGCTGCCGACGTGAGCCCCCAGCAGACACATTCCATAGAAGTCGTCCAGGACCTGGTGAATGTGGTCAGCAGGGGTGTGGGAATGGTGTGGGGCTGACCCTCCTCTCCGCCGCACCGGCCTCCAGCAACAGACCCCATCTGGTGAACACTGACTGACTACTGTAGGGACTTGGGAGGTGCTCTAGCACATTCTCGTTCCGTCTGCACTGGGCCTTTTAAAGATGGCTGCCATCTGCCCAGCTTTGTAGGTGAGCATATTGGCCTCAGAGGATTAAGTCACGGGCCCAGGTATCACAGCCAGGAACTGGGAGAAGAAACTCTTAGCTCTAAGGTGGGGTGGCCCAGGGGGCATCTTCCCCCACCCACAGTTGGTGTGTCCCAGGCCCTTTGCTCCTCCAGTCCAGCTGCAGGCCCTGTGGAGAGGCAGCATCCTCACAGAGCAGGGGTCCAGCTGTTGTCACTGCAGACGCTGGAGGTTGTCACTGCAGCGGAGGAGGTGAGCTGAATGTGTCCTTTCCTCTTGCTGACCAAGGAGATTAATTAGTCAGGCCCTGACAGCCTTCTCCTGCGCCCCCACGCACTCAGAGATAATGAATTCATCTTCCAAAGAGGGTCCAGTGCCCGTGGGAGGCATCCTGGTCGTGGTAGGGCTGTTACACCTCCTCTTTCTCGCATTTTCACTGCAGCAGCCAGAGAGAGGCTAGAAACCAGACTCCCTGCCACTTCCTTCTGGGCCCAGTGGAGGCAAACAGGCTGCAATGCTCAGTCCCTTTTCCAGCTTCCTCTTGTGGCTCCATAGCACAGAAATGTCTCTGGTTCCCCCCACCCCTACTCTTTCCTACCTTGTGTAGGATCTCTTCTCAGGGAAAGAGTAAGGGCACTTTTCCAGGTGGATGAGTTTCTTGTGTGTGTTTATTACACTGAGATCGAGCTGAAAGATTTAAACACATTGTCTAAATGAAGGCAGCTGCTGTACTCAGAGTTTAGGCAAAAGTCACCAAAGAGCAGGAAGAAATCTCTCAAGGGTACCGACAATTGACATTTTCAAAAGTTTCAGGCTGGCAGGGCATTCTGGGAGTATAGCATCTTTAGCTTGTCATCTGACAGTGGTTATTGAGCACCTACTATGTGCCAAACCTTGGGGAGGGAAGATGAAAAAGACAGGGTCCCTTTCCTCATGGAGCAAACCAAAACTGTATCCTGCCTCAAACTGTGATGTAATTCTGGCTATGATCGGTGTCCCAAGGAGCCCACTGCTCCCACACCCAAGTAAACTGGCTTCACTGGGTCTTTGCCTGCCCTTCTTAACCTCCCAGCTCTAGGAACACCATGGCCTTGAAGAATGGGACTTCCCAGGGACGTCTGGGTGGCTCAGTCGGTTAAGCCTCCAACTTCGGCTCAGATCATGATCTCATGGTTTGTGAGTTCAAGCCCCGAGTTGGACTCTGTGCTGACAGCTCAGAGCCTGGAGCCTGCTTTGGATTCCATGACTCCCTCTCTCTCTGCCCCTCTGTTACTCCCGCTCTGTCTCTCAAAAAATTTATGTTAAAAAAAATTTTAAAAGAATGGGACTTCCTAGCATGAGCAGTGCATTAAAATCACTGTGGAGTTTAGGGATTCCGGAGACTCCCCTGCTTCCAGAGATTTTGATTTAGAAGATCAGTAATAAACTTCAGGTGAGCATAATTTGAGAAAATTCCCCTGGTGATTTGAATGTGCTCGGAAAGCATTGCTAGAGTGAGCTTCCTCCTGTGTGCCAACCCAGCCCTCTTGAACACGAGAGAAGTTTGAGCCTTCTTATGAGACAAGAAGAAGAGGCTTTGGTTGGACACCTCAACCTTTGTGTGACTTGAGGAGGCAAAGCAGAGCGGAAACTCACCAGTGTTCAGAAGAAATTGTATTCAGTCTAAGGTTCCATAAATGGCACAGGAAGAATGAAAAGTGAACTTGGTGGTGAAAATCAGCCTCTGGCCTTTGTTCTTCTGTATAGCTGGACACAGGGGGCATTTCATTGCTAACAGCCGCTTAGAATATATGCATCTTTCTTCCTGTACCTTAAGCAAAATTTATATTACTTGAAACAAACCAACAAAACCAACAAAAACTGATTCTTCTTTTCCAGGGAGAAGGAATCCCTTCCCTTCTAAACATCTCATAGTTTCAAAGTGAAACAAGGTTTGGTTCACTTCACTCTCTCTCCTTCCTCTCCCTCCCTACCAGTACAGGATTTCACTGGAATTGGCCTGAGTATTTTGGGAGCAAAGGCCAACAAAACGGCAGATACGGATGCTTAGGATTTATGCCAGCTCCAATTAGCCAACGTGTGTGCTCTCTGCCCAGCCACCTGCTTCCTCCAGAAAGCTGGCCCGGAGTCTGAAGAATTTAGCCATTAGCCATGAGGGGTGGGCAGCTCTGCCACAAAACAACCTAATTAAATAGAATCTGACCCAAAGAGTAACTCAGTTAATGCTGTTTTGAGGCATTATTTTGTCTGGTTAAATTCTGAGTCCATTTACTCCAGCCATAAATCCAAACCACAAAATAGCCTGAGGGCTTTGTTACAGTGCACAGTCCTAGACTTTAGCCTCTGTTTTCTGATTTGGAGAGGACCACACAGTGGCTCGGCCAGAAAAGGTGACCCAGGCCTTTCTGATGTAGGTGCTAGGTGCACCAGGCCTTGGGAGACACAGCAGGAAACTGTCAGGAGTAAGTGAGCATGTGTGACATTTGATGTGTCCTGTAGGAAAAAAAACTGAGCCTTGAACAGACTGCTTTCCTTTTAATTAAAAAACACCACCCTTAAACATAATTTTTTTCTCCTCTTAGTTACGACTTGACCCTATTTCACAATTCCAGAGAGAGCATTCACAAATGTATTCAACATGCACATTTTACTCTTTCTGAACGCTTCTTCAGATTAAAATGCACCAGCACAGGTTTTCTGGACCTCAGTGGAGCTTACCTCAAAACTGCTCGGGGTGTTCTTATCTCATTGTAGGAGCAAACCCGGATGCTGGAGATGGGAATTACTGGCCCGGAAGGCCATGTGCTGAGCAGACCAGAGGAGGTGAGTTGCAAGGGTGCCGGGGAATGGAGGAGGGGCAGGTGCTCTGCTTACCAGCCTCTTCTGGGAGACTCCTATTACTGTGGTCAGTCCCGAGCAGCCCGGCTTATGGCCACTGCTCACTTGACACTTGGAGGGTTTGTGTTCAGCCCGCCTTTCCCAGGCACATGTGCACATGGCGTAGGGGCAGGTACCGCTGAAAGGGAGAGCCTGAATACCAGGTAGCAATCCTGGAACCTTTCGTCCAGAGACAGCTTCTGACTGACCCAACTCAGGGGACTCTGAGAACAGGAATGTAAGGGAAATGTTTACTTCTGACCCCTAATCTCTCTAAAGATAACACAGGCTGGAGTGTACTCC
>NC_043705.1:36510203-36629916 GCF_006229205.1 Suricata suricatta | reverse complement strand
GGCTGGGAAGTGGTAGATCCAAGATTTGGATCCAAGGACTTTAACTCCAGATCCTGTAGGCTTTTAGGACCTCACCCACTACTGTCTCAGTTTATGGAGGCAGAGGAGCAGTGCTCCAGGAGACTCATGCTTCTCTCGACTCCTGGGACTTCTCTTTGCAGCTGGAAGCTGAAGCTGTGTTCCGCGCCATCACCATCGCGAGCCAAACCAATTGTCCGCTTTACGTCACGAAGGTCATGAGCAAGAGTGCGGCTGACCTCATCTCCCAAGCCAGGAAAAAAGGTGATTGGTGTTCCCAAGAGCTCAGAACCAGCTGTGTGGCTGCCCCCTCCCCCCCAACAACCCTCCCTCCTGACCCTCCCCTACAGCTGTTCTGTAGAAATGGTGCCTGTTTTGCTCACTGCCTTGCTCTCTGGGAAGCCCTTCCTCCGAGTTAGCCCAGGGGATCCTTTCAGCATCCTGTGTGGATGGCAGGACCCTGGCATTTCTCCCTCTGGTCAGAGGAGTTAACTAGGCTCAGGAAGGGTGAATGGTTTGTCTGAGATGAGACACCTTCATTCAGTCTTTGAGACTAGGCGCATCTTCCTTTCTCCCTTTGGTCCTTCATTGGCAGTTCATGTTATCTGAGGTTTATATTGGACATACTAGTCAAGATTATACTGGGGGCAGAAGTCAAAGATCCAACTCAAATGGACTTAAACAAACAAAAGTAAATTATTGGTTGGGGGTGTTTCAGGTATAGCTGGATCAAGGCATTGAAACAGTGATGTTGGGGCTCTATCACTATTCCTCTTCTCTTGTCTCTGCTTTCTTCTCTGTCAGCTTTTTATTTAGTGTGAACAGCGACAAGAATAACTATTAATAGGCACTTGATAGGGGGTGCATAATGAGAAAGTAGAGTCCCTCTTTTCTAATGGCTCAAGCCAAAGTGGACCGTGATGGCCTGGGCGTGGGACACGGGCCAATCCCTGAACCAGTACCTGCTCTGGGGATGGTGTGATTGAGTGTCCAGGGTTGAGGGCAGAGTGCAGGGGCAGGGTCCCACCACCGGAGCCACACAGGTGAGCACAGGTCATTTTGGGAAAGGGGTTGACTGGGTCTCTGAGGCATGCCTAGTGGCATGGCCTTCATGCCCCAGGGCTCTGTCCCCACCACCTTCTGACTTGGGCTGTTAACTTAGGCTTCATTGGCTCATCTGGTGCTAAGCTGAAGTTTACTCTCACTTCAGAGCTTTCTTTTAGGCTTTTTGTTCTTCTCTTCAGGGACACACTAATGGGCTCTCCTGCGAAAAGAGTGTGGTTGAGAGCCTGCAGGCACAGGGCCCTGTGTTTGGTTGGGAGAGAAGATTTACTAGGCCCCTGTGTATGATCGTTCCCACTGCGCTGGTGGCCATTCAGGTCGTGGAGAGCCAGCCTGGTGGCGGGAGTGGGGGGTGCTCATCTACCAACTTCTCATGTGAGTGGCTGGAAGTGGCTAAAAATAGTCCCACTGACTCTGACAGCTGGAGTGTTCAGCTGCCTGCCTCTCTGGCAAAGGGGACCCTTTTCTTCTGGAAGGGGATTCTCCCTACTTGTCTAGACAGTCTTTGTAGCTAGCACATTTCTGGGACGTCTCCTGCCTTGCCCTGCTCACAGTAAGCCTGCTGTGTTTCTTTCCCTGCTCTTAAATGTCTCTACATGACCTGATGTTGCTACTCCACTGGGTATGAGTCATTGGGCGAGAACCAGGAAAGCAGCCCAATCTTCCTTACCCATTCTTGGAGAAAGGAAAGAAAAAAAAAAAAAAGAAAGAAAAGAAAAAGAAAAATGCATGGGGAATACCCCCACCATCTCTCCAAGACCACCTACCACACTCCCTTTCTCATGCCTTGTCTCCTGGCTGCCTCCTGCCTGGGAGCTTTTCCCAGGATTGCACGAGCGTCTGGAGGACAGGGTGTTTCAGCTACGTGCTGGGTCTTATTTTAAACCCATGGAGAAAGATTCCTCACCTTTGGCCTTCTGGCTCCCGGTGGTCTCTCCCAAAGAACTCTACAGCTGTGTCTCCCGGGTGGCAGGGAGCCTCGTTCCAGTGCCGAAACCTTGACTCCTGACGTGGAAGCCAGCAAACGTTTCACGGCCTGTTCTCTGGGAAGGAACTGAGAATCCAAGATCAGGAATAGAGTGTAGCAGGGTTCACTCTTCCCTCCTGAGCCTGAGTTCCACTGTGTTGGGTCACCAAGTGTTCTTTTTTCTTTTTTTAAGTTTATTTATTAGAGAGAGAGCAAGTGTGAGTGCGCACAAGCAGGGGAGGGGCAGAGAGAGAATCCCAAGCAGGGTCCGTGCTGTCTCATCACAGAGCCCCATGTGGGGCTCAAACTCATGAGCCGTCAGATCATGACCTGAACTGGAATCAAGTTGGGTACTTACCTGACTGAGCCACCCCAGTGTCCCCGGTCACCCCGTGTTCTCCAGTAGCTCTGCATGGCTGCTCAGAATTAATATGAGGAATCCACAGTTTAATGAGGACCAGCCGTGTGCCCTGCACTGACACAAATACTTCAGATTTAGCATTCTGTAGAACTGTCACAGAACCCTGAGAAATAAATTGCCTTTACCATCTCCATTTTTCACACTGAAAAATTATTATCCCCATTTTTCAAATTGAGGCACAGTGTGTCAGGATCTCCCAGCTGGGAGAGCTCACATGCAAACCCAACTATAATTACAATTTTTGCTTTATTCTACTCTTCCATCTAAAGATAGTCCAAAGGGAGAGTTCTACTTTTAAGATTGTTTTTCTCTTAAAAGTACCTGAGGGCTTGTCTTGACTTTCATTTCTTTCTTTTCTTTGTGGTCCTGTATGCTTTAGTTGGGTAAATAGTTTTAGAGAGCCCTTGAAATTCTCATTAGTCTTGTGTGGATCCTCTTCCCAGTCATCCCAAAGAGCAGGGCTGTCATAGATGAATCATTGTCATTGCTTCCTTCTTTTGCCCATGACAGGCATCACAAATCAATCTTGACTCTTGTAGTGAAACTGGAAGCATATTTAGAATTCTTCCAACAAAGAATTCCAAGGAACCAAAACCAATAGATTGGAGTTGAAGGAAGGCAAGACCTGTTTATAATTTTGGCCATAGAGCCTTCCTAGACTTTGACATTGTGAAGAACTGGAATGTGGAAGATGGAGGGCTGAAGCTGGAAGAAGTCCAGGGCTTTATGGACCATCTTTTGCCCAAGATTCTGGTGTAGAGAAACTTGGTACCAACCAACCTGCTATGAGACAGCATTTGCCTTCTGTTTCTCTATCTCTTCTTTAAGAAGCTACCTTAGATCAGTTTATTTCCCAATGTCCCTACTCCCCTCTGCTTGTTTTGGGTGTATAAGCCCCCAATTCCAGTCACAAGTTCTAAGGAGTGAGCCTCATCTTTGATGTGTCCCAGGTTATAGGGTGTCCTTGAGCAGATGACTCCTTGCATTAGGTTATGGAGTAATGGGCATGATGGAAAGATCATGAGAGCCTCTTATCCAACCGAGTGGACTTTACTTTGTGCAACCAAGACATTTCCTTGCAATAAGCATGATATAGCAGTTCCCAGTGATGCAAGCACGTTGGCGGCTTTGGAGCCCTACCATGGGAAAGAATAGCAGAAGTATAAGGAAATCGCTTTCACTGAGCATTTCCTGTATGCCAGACACTTTGTATGTGTCAAATCCTTTCTTTTTCAGAAGGCTGAGAAGTAGACATAGTCTTACGCATCAATTCTGAGACTGATCTAGTCCACATTTTAATATTTCTGAAATCTGGATGTATCTTGTAATCAGTATACATTTTTTTGTTTTGCCTCAAATATTAATTTGTCTCAGGATTTGGGAATTAAAGCTGCATCTTATAACCAATGACTTCTTGTGAACTAGGGAATACAGAATTGTTCATGTTTAGCAGATAGGAAAGCAGAGGCTTAGAAAAGGTGGGTACATGGACTTGAACCCAGGCCTGCCTGTTTTCATCGTAGCTGGGGGCTACAATGACCTGACCCAGGCCCGGAGCAGCACATGCCTTATGCATCACCTATTTCCTACCCTTGCAGGGAACGTGGTCTTTGGTGAGCCCATCACTGCCAGCCTTGGCACAGACGGAACTCACTACTGGAGCAAGAACTGGGCAAAGGCGGCTGCGTTTGTGACATCCCCACCTCTGAGCCCTGACCCGACCACTCCTGACTACATCAACTCCTTGCTGGCCAGGTTGGTGCAGGATTGGCAAGCAGCACGCATCACGGGGAAACATTGTGGGGATGGGCAGGGGGGTGGTGATGCAGACTGGAACAGCCCACCCATGAGATAGGCTAGAGTCTGCAGTGAGGAAAACCCATGGGGAATTCCCCTGCAGTCCTGAGCACAGACGGCAGGCTCTTCTCCATCGTGGTTTACAAATTACAAACCGTAATCATATTAATGGGAAGAGCATTTTACACATATCATGTGCCAAGCACTGTGTGACTACACGCGTGATCTCATGGTTCCTTGTGACAACTGTATCTGTGAGGGACTATCGTCTCCCCCTTACATGGTCAGGCCATTTGCCTAATTGTGAACAGCATCTGACTGAGATTACAGGGAGACTCATTTGCTGCTGCCCCGCCCCCCGCCCCCGCCCCGGGACATAGAGGGCCAGTCGTATCATTCACTTGGGTCCCTTTTATTCTGTCACACAGAGGTGATCTAACCCTGCCCCCTCGTTTCCAGATGAGCTGTCTGAGCCCCAGGGAGGGAGAGAACTCACTCACACTCACACAGCTGGTAAGAAGGACAGACAGGACTCTAAACTCAAGTCTCAGCTTCCAAGTACTGACACCGGACACTCGATTCTTGCCCCCACGGTGCCTCTAGCCACCTCTCTGGTTTACGCGGCACATTTTTTCTTTGCCAGCGGAGATCTGCAGCTCTCTGGGAGTGCCCACTGCACCTTCAGCACTGCCCAGAAAGCCATTGGGAAGGACAACTTCACAGCCATCCCTGAGGGCACCAATGGTGTGGAAGAGCGAATGTCTGTCATCTGGGACAAGGCTGTGGTAAGGGTCAACGTCACTGGGGTCCGGGGCCAGATCAGCACCTCCTGCTCCTGCTTCTTTGTAGGTGAGCCCTCACAGCTGCTGAGATGTTTCTGGAACCAGGTGTCTCAGGTGGTTGAGGAATGTTGCTTCTCAAGTGATGAATCTTGAGATTCTGAGATCTCCTCATCTAGACTATTAAGAACTAGGAAGCAGACATACACATCCTTCATCCGATGGCATGAATGGTCTGTACTTAACAGTGCCTTAAACATACACCAGAACAAGGGAGTGTTCTCCCTTCTTTTGAGAGGTCTGGATAGAACCCTTTGAAATGGTAAGCAAGGGGTCTGTGCCCAAGAGACAAAGGTCTACTCGCTCATCAAGGATGCTCTTGACTGAGTGTGTGGTCATCCAGGCTGTACAAGTGATTGCCCACCAGTGTCTTCTGACATTGGCCTGGTTTTATTTTCCTTAATAACATGACAGAGGCTGACAAAAAAACCTTGCAAATGAAGGCTGGCCCAAAGATTTTAGTAAAACTAATAATTAACTCATTGTTAAGTTGATCATTTTCTTTTCCTTTTATTTATTTTATTTACTTTTTTTAAAGATTTTATTTTTAAGGAATCTCTCTACTCATTGCAAGACTTGAACTCACAACCTCAAGGTCAAGAGTCACATACTCTACCAACTAAGCCAACCAAGCACCCCACTTCTCTTTTATTTTAAAATCTCTAAAGACACTTATTTCTGAGCTACATACATCGCATATGAATGAATGCCTCATTCATCTACACAGTGTGAGCCACCACGTTTCCCTTCTTATCTTTGTTCCTAGGAAGCTCAAAGCTAGATTTGAAACTAAATTCTTTTTTCCTTCTCCAGAATTTTTTTGTTTTGTGAGAGGAAAAGCATAAATATTTTTGTCTCTTCTCTCACATAGTTAGATTTTGTTTTTTTAAACATTGTTGTGTATTTATGAACATATATATGTGCAGATATATATATATTTCTCTTGGCACTATGTGGAATTGTTAAAAATAATATATCTTAATTACTGACATGATACACTCTCATTAAAGAGCACTTGGTAAGCACAGAAAAGCACAGAAAGAAAACAAAAATCACTCAGTAATTCCATAATCCAGGGTTAACCATGACTATCATTTGGGTGAGACTCTTCTGTATTTATCCTATGACCACACAAATGCAAACATATCTAAAAAATGGGCTCATAACCACATCAGTTTTTACTAGGAACTTTATAATTTTTTTAATGCAGTTGTGCTGTCTTTTATAATGTTAATTTTTCAGAGAGAGAGAGAGGGCACGCGCAAGGGGCGTGAGCGAGCGAGCATGAGTAGGGGGAGGGGCAGAGAGAGAGGGAGACACAGAATCGGAAGCAGGCTCCAGGCTCTGAGCTGTCAGCACAGACCCCGCCGCAGGGCTCCAACTCACAGACTGTGAGATCATGACCTGAGTCGAAGTCAGATGCTTAACCAACTGAGTCCCCCCAGGCGCCTGTGCAATTCTTTTTGGAATAAGAAAGCAGAGAAGTGACCGTATCCACACATCCAGGAAGAAATGCACACTTCCAGAGCAGTTAGCGGCCTGCTCCTGAAGCCGCGTTAATCGTTTTTGCCTGGCAGTCAGGTTGGCGCAGCCACCTGAACCGCTCGTGGGTCGGGTTCTGTGTGCATCTTCTCAGGGGCCCGTCTGTGGTCACCCTGCTCTGAGCTCAGAAGTCCTGCACGGACATCTCTTCTTTTGGTGTTCCAACAGGCCACAGGCAAAATGGACGAGAACCAGTTTGTGGCTGTGACAAGCACAAATGCCGCCAAGATCTTCAACCTGTATCCCCGCAAGGGGAGAATATCTGTGGGCTCCGACAGCGACCTGGTGATCTGGGATCCAGATGCGGTCAAGATCGTCTCTGCCAAGAACCACCAGTCGGTAAGCTCGCGCCGGCGGGAGAGGGGCGGAGCGGAGGTGTGCGCGGGCCTCAGTCCGGAGAGACATGCAGATGTGGAGTCCCTGGGCCAACTGGGCCAGGATGGGCCGCGGTGACAAACCCTCCCAAATTCTCAGAGAGGTAACACCTCAGCAGGTTATTTCTCCCGGCTGGGTCAGCAGAGGGCAGCTCCCAGCACGGACACTCAGACACGGGGGCACCCTCTCTGCACGCGCCTCCGTGTCGGCTGAGGCCGGGGACCTGGTCGTGGTCCCTGGAGAACTTGCTCTGGAAGCTTTCCTTAGAGAAGTGGTCCACACCACTCCCTCTCACATGGCACCCGCCACAGCCAGTCCTGGGCTTGCCCTCAGCCCAGGAGGGCAGGGCGTGCAGCCGTCCCCCGTACCCAGAAGGAGAAAGAACAGGGAACAAATTGGTGAACAGCACTGATACCGTCCTCATGAGGACTTTCACGTGGAGGATAATAATGAAAGCCTGGTACCTAACAGAAACGGCTTAATCCTTGTTAGTAAAAAGTTAATATATATTTTTAAAATATTTTATTTATTTTTGAGAGAGAGAGAGAGAGAGAGAGAGAGAGACAGACAGACAGACAGACAGTGTGAGCAGGGGAGGGTCGGAGAGAGAGGGAGACACAGAATCCGAAGACAGCTCCAGGCTCTGATCTAGCTGTCAGCACAGAGCCCGGCACAGGGCTCAAACCCACTAACTGTGAGATCATGACCTGAGCTGAAGCCGGTCGTTTAGCCAACTGAGCCACCCAGGCGCCCCAGACGCAGTTAATATTTTTAAAGCATTTACGTTTCAGGCAGTGGAGCCTGCTGTTTTAATTCCTGGAGTTTCCATAATAGTCTCCCCCAGGTAGGCACTGTTACTGCCCCCATTTTACAGATAAGGAGACTGAGGTGCAGGGAAATTAAATAATTGATGCAGCAGGTAAGTGGTGAAGTTCGGAGGCAGACCCCACAACTGCAAGCTGATGTCCTTAACCCTTTGCCATCATGCCTTGCGCTTGTTGAATCAATGAAGGCAATAGAGAGAAAACCCACTTTGGGAGCGGATGGCCTTTGTTTAGACATTGTGTCACATCATATTATTTAGTTTTGGGCTAGCGGAGACCAAGGGTTGAGGCCGCCGGTACAGGAGTGCCAGACACAGCGTCCCGAGAGTTCTCCGGCTTCTCTTTGAGCACCGCCAGGGAGAAAGTGTACTCCCGCACGAGGGCCTGACCGAAGACCGTCTCTGCCGGCAAATCCGGTCTCTACTATCTCTCTCCCGGGGCTTCTGCTCGCTGAGAGCTTGTGGGCGGCGTTGCAGGTCGGCTTGCCTGGAGCCCGGCCGCACTGTTGCGGAAGGCGGGGGCCCACGCGCAGGAAAACCGCCTTCCTCTCCTGCCTGTGCTGCGCCCACACCCGTGGCTTTGCCCCTCGCCCCCGTCTCTAGGCTGCAGAGTACAACATCTTTGAAGGGCTGGAGCTGCGGGGGGCCCCGCTGGTGGTCATCTGCCAGGGCAAGATCATGCTGGAGGACGGCAACCTGCACGTGACCCAGGGGGCCGGCCGCTTCATCCCCTGCGGCCCGTTCTCGGACTACGTCTACAAGCGCATTAAAGCCCGGAGGAAGGTGAGAAGAGCAGGTGGAGCCTGGGGGTGGGGGCAGCGGCTCGTGTCCCATTCGGGCACGGGGACGGTACCCCTGAGGTCGGGAGGGCTCTGTGCCGTAGGCCCTCCCAAGGGAGTTCACAGCAATAGTCTCTTCCCAAGGGACAATCGCACGCATTTAAGGTGCTATAAAAGGTGGTTTCCCAAAACTTTTTTAGTACATTTTTTATAGTATGTTTAATTAAAATAATTTAAATTTTTATTTATTTATTTTTTAAATAGTTTATTGTCAAATTGGTTTCCATATAACACCCAGTGCTTCTCCCCACAAGGGCCCTCCTCCATTACCACCATCCCTTTCCCCCCTCCCCTTCCCCCTTCAGCCCTCGGTTCATTTTCAGTATTCACTAGTCTCTCATGGTTTGTGTCGCTGGCTCTCCCCAGCTCTCTTTCCCCCTTCCCCTCCCTATGGTCCTCTGTTAGGTTTCTCCTGTTAGACCTATGAGTGCAAACATATGGTATCTGTCCTTTTCCGCCTGACTTATTTCCCTTAGCATGACACCCTCAAGGTCCATCCACTTTCCTACAAATGGCCAGTTTTCATTCTTTCTCATTGCCATGTAGTACTCCATTGTGTATATATACCACATCTTCTTGAGCCACTCATCAGGTGATGGGCATTTAGGCTCTTGCCATGATTTGAAAATAATGTTTATATATATTTTGGGGTTTTTTTTAAGTTTATTTTGAGAGAGAGAGAGAGAGAGAGAGAGAGCACTTGCGAACACACAAGCAGGGGGCGGGGCAAGAGTGGGGGAGGGGAACAGAGATGAGAGAGAGTATCCCAAGCAGGTTCTGTACTGTCAGCACAAAGCCTGATTTGGGGCTTGATCCCACAAACCGTGAGACCATTACTGAGCCAAAAACAAGAGTCGGAAACAATGTACTGAGCCAACCAGAAGCCCCAGTGTTACATATTTTAAAAAATAACTGAGGCTTACAGTGAGAATTTGCAGCCCACACCCACCTCTCCTGGTCCTTCCCTTCCAGTGTTGCTCTGGAGGGCAGATGTTTGTAACTCTTAGCTAGGTGTATGGCTCACAGAAAACCTTGTGTATGTCCCTGGTTTCAGAGGTAGAAAAAGGGATGCACGGACACCTGTTTCTTGGGTGTGTATGTATCTACCTACCTACTACCTACACTTAACCAAGAAGCTCCAGTTGACTTAGAGGTGAGGCCCAGAACTCTGTTTTTCAGCCCCTGCTACCCCCACACCAATCACAAGGTCACCTTCCAGTCAGGTTCGGGCTCCACAGAGCAGGGCTAGATCAGCCCTGGGATGGGGTGGAACTTGAGCCCTAGTCCCAACTGTGTCTGTTGGAAGACACACAGTCATGTGTGCACATGGATGGGCCAGCACCCCAGCAGCTGGGAGATGGAGTCCTGGTGATGGCGAAGTCAGGGGCTGGGGACGGGAGTCTGGGCACACACCATAGTGACTCCACACGTGAGCACCCCATGCCCCTCCCAGGGCCCCCAGTGATCCCCCCGACCTGCTCATCCAGCCTCGCCACCTGAGGCAGCTGCCAGCCCTGCCTGTGGGGACAGGCTTCTTCCTGCTGCCCGGAAGTCCCCCTCCCCAAGGTCCACTAGCTCATTCGGTTCCAATCCGTTCCCCTCCCGGCATCCACACTGAACGAGAGGTCACATCTCTTAGCGCATGTGCGTCTCCAGACTCCTCTGTCATTTAGACTCAATATCCCTGTAGCCTCCACTGTTTACTTCTCGACAGCGTTTTAAATCCCTCTACTGCTCTTCCCTCTTTATAAGTGATCGTTTAAAGTTACATGGAATGGGGTGAAATTCCGCACTCCAGGTTTGGCCTGAGAGAGAAGTGAAACCCAGGCTCCCATGGACATCATCTCCTGGTTTCCATTAGTGTGACTTAGATTCTGCACCCAAAGAAGTGTTGATGGTCTGGAGGCTTTTCGGGGAATACGGAAATAGACATGGTCCTGCCCGAGTCGTCGGCTTCCCTGTAAGAGCTTTGCCTCAGCGCCTGCGCCCGGAATGCGAACACAGGGCAGGGAAGGCTCTGTGGCAGAGCCGGCCAGTGCCGGGCGGCAGCCAGTGAGCAGACGTTGGTGGCAGCCGGGAGCCGCGCTGGGGGCCCTCACCCCCCAGCTCCCGGCACCAGGCCTACACAGCGCATGCCCACGGCTGGTGTGGCTGGCTGGCTGCACAGCTCCAGGTCGGGTTCACCGCCACAGCCAGAGGCCCGTGGGTCAGACCTCAGGACTCTCCCTTTGAGGCTTGCCACCTCTGCTCTGTGCTAAGGAGCGTGTGGGGGAGCTCCCACAGGCTCTCACACCTCCCGGTGCTTACGACCTTGTCCCAGACTGCTGCCCTCCCTAGCATCCCCCCCCAACTCCCTCTGCTCTGGTGTACAGGGGGTCCTTCTATCACTAGCATCCCCCCACCGCCCGCTCCGGTGTACAGGGGGTCCTTCCATCCCTAACATTTCCCCCACCTGCCCCCTCTGCTGGAAACGCTGCCTTCCACACTGGTCCTTGGCGCCTTGCAGCCTCCTCATCCCTCAACCCCCCGCCCCACAGCACGCGTGTCCTTTGTGCCTAAGAATGAAGCTCACCTGGGGCCCCTGGGTGGCTCCGTCAGTTAAGCACCTGACTTTGGCTCAGGTCATGATTTTATGGTTCATGGGTTCAAGCTCCACGTGCTGACAGCTCAGAGCCTGGAGCCTGCTTCAGATTCTGTGTCTCCCCTCTCTCTGCCCCTCCCTTGCTCGTGCTCTCTCTCTCTCAAATATAAATAAATATTAAAAAAGAGTGAAGCTCACCTATTTAGAGAGGTCTTCACTGACCTGTTACACTGTCACACCCCCTTTATCCAATATTACTTCTCCTTTCCTATGATTTTTATTATTTTCTGGCTCCCACGACGCACTTAACTCGCTCGTTTATCTCTGCCACCTGGCGCGGACCTTAGCTGTTGACAGAATAAAGGGTGACGCACTCTCTCTGCTGCAGATGGCAGACCTGCACGCCGTCCCGAGGGGCATGTATGACGGGCCAGTGTTTGACCTGACCACCACGCCCAAAGGGGGCACCCCCGCGGGCTCCACCCGGGGCTCTCCCACACGGCCCAACCCGCCCGTGAGGAACCTCCACCAGTCGGGATTTAGCCTGTCGGGTGAGTGGAGGGTGCCGGTCGATGAGAAGGGAGGAAGGAAGGGGACAAGGAAGGGACAGCAAGTGAGCGCTGCAAGGTGGCAGGACACCTGTAGGGAGATGGGTGGGGGCAAGCAGGAAGCTTCGCCAAATCAAAAGGGAGTCTGGAGACGGTAACATAAGGCTCTGTGAGGTCAAAGGTCAGGTGTAAGTGATGACCAGGGCTGCTTAGCGATCACACCTGGTGAGGTGGGGGCAAGATGCTTTCTGTTACAAGTTGACGGTGATTTTCCACAGGAGACTATGGGGGCCGTGTATGAAGGGGCTCTGTCTCTGTCTCGGAAAGATAGCTTAGATTGCAGTAGATTTTTCTAACCTGGCCCGTTTTTTTTAGTATTTTTAAGAAATATTTATTTATTTTGGGGAGAATACAGGTGGGAGGGGGGCAGAGAGGGGTACAGAGGATCTGAGGCGGGCTTTGCGCTGACAACAGCAAGCCCAATGTGGGACTTGAACTTACAAACCGTGAGATCATGACCTGAGCCAAAGTCAGACCTCAACCACCTGAGCCATTCAGGTGCTCCTAACCTGGCGTTTTTACCCTCTGCTCCCCTTTCTTGTAATAATGGTAGTGCAAGCCATAGATGCCACTGATTAAATATTTGCCCTGGGGTAGCCAGGGTAACGTTGCCTGAGGTCACGTTATGTTTGTTGTCAGCGTGCTTGCCATTTTGAATCCCCCCGGGACTTACCCGATCCCTACAATTTCGGCAGCTCCTGTGTGAATGGACGTAGGTGGGTGCACATCAGGATTTCCTTCTGTGCCAGGGCTGCAGGGGCCCGGCCGTCACTAGGCTGAGTTGTGAGACCTCAGGCAACTTGCCTCACTTCACACAGCCTCAGTCACTGCCTCTGTGAAATGGGGACACTACAAGTAGCTTCCTCAAAGGATAGTGGTGAGGACTGAGTCAGGTCTCTGAGGAGCAGCAGATGTAAGCAGTGGTTTCTCATAAGTAATGCTTTCCTTAAGTATCATTTTTATGATGCTGGGTGGTATCGAGGTAAGCACCTGGCTTTTCCTGGTGGAGATGGGAGTCCCCGGGGACGGTGGATAGGAAATGTCTAGAATACTTGACAGACCGGAATGGAAGTTTCTTGGGAGACGAGGCGAGGAAGGCACTTGCCATCTGATACTGAAAATTAACCCAGTTTCTCTCTTGTCCACACCCTGCTCTCTCTCCCTTTTCTCTCCCTGGGAATGTGTTGCCCACCGCAGGCACCCAAGTGGATGAGGGGGTGCGCTCGGCCAGCAAGCGCATCGTGGCGCCCCCCGGAGGCCGTTCCAACATCACGTCCCTGAGTTAAGCGACCCCTCCCCAAAGAGAGGGGCAGAAGCAAGAAGAGATTTTCTTGAAGCCAAAATGGTACACCGATATTTAGGAAGGAAAGCGAATCCAAACAGTTGTGATCTAAAGAATCAATAAGCCTCAAGCCTTATGTTTCTCCAATGCTACACTCGCTTGCCTAGCTTTACGAATATTGCTTTTGTTTTCTGTTTATGCATAGCCTTGGTTTGTTGGACCCTGCCTCCCCCCATTTACATGCATGCAATCAGACAGGCTACTAAGGTAAAAGAGTCTGCTATATAGTGTTCAGAGCGTGTGTAGTGCTGCATCTTATGACAAGGGGACAGACAAAGCTGGGATGTCAGGAAAATCAACAAAAGGGATGTGGTTATTTGGGGTGAGGGGGTGGTGGGGGCCCAGAGCAGGGCAGAAGGCTCAGAGGGGCTGGGGGAGGGTGTGTCGGGGGAGGTGGTGGGTGGGGGGTGAGCATACAGGGGCTTGTGTATTGTGTCCACGAAGCACGTTTATTTCCACAGAAGGTGGCCACCCTGGGGAGCCTTCATCACGGTCCCCGGGGGTCTGCGGAGAAGGCCGGCAGTCTTCAGGTTCCAGACTTTGTCATGTTCCCCTCCTAGATTTTATTCCTTTGAACCTTTTATTAAAACACCAACACCCAACCGTTACGTTCACCTGCTCGATCCTGCCAGCATTTGGTGGGGCCGCTTTCCCAGCGTTGCTTTCCACTTCTCTTTCCCCAGGCTGGGCAGGAAGAGAGAGGACACACCCTTCTCCTCCTGGGTCCCGCCTGCCTCTTTGGTGCTCTTAAAAGGCAACAGCTGGGAGCGCACACAGGCCCTCGGGCGGGTGGGGCAGCCATGCTCATGCACCTCAATCTAAATTCAAGTCAGCACCTCTCCCCTTGCTTTGCGAAAACCCGGAGGAGTGGCGTGCATCCAGCATCCCAAGTTCGGATGAGCCTAGGAGGGCCCCCCCGGGAAGGCTACTCGTGCTGGCGGTGAGTGGCTGCTTCTTTCCATCCGGGGATCCAGGCCCATCCTTGATTGAATAGGATTTTTCATTTACAAATTTAGGCACTTAGTTGTCCTCCAAGTTCTGTGAGGAACAGGTGATCTCAGCTGAGATGGGAGCCATGCAGGGATTTGGGAAAGCGCAAGGATTTGGGAAAGCGAGTCTCTGGAGCTGGGGGAGCATATTCAGGGCCAAGGGTCTGCTTTTCAGGTCTGAACTGTCTGTTCCTCCCTTCCTTTAGCACATTCTCAGGGGGAGCTTTTTGTGTCCGTCTGAGGTCTCCCAGGGTGAGTGGAAGGGACACACAGCCTCGTGTGATGTGGCACATTATGGACGTGGAGCCCAATGTCCATTTCTCCATCCTGCCACTTGTGAAACTTCAGTTTCGGAGCAAGTTCTGTGAGCCATATGCATATCTGTGGAACCAAGAGGCCCGTAGGCAAAATAAAGATATTCGCCCTGAGATCGGACTTCCATGCGTGGGAGCTCCAGCTTGCAGGACCCCTAACCGTGTTGCTAGGTACTTTGAAGAAAAAGGGCAGGCGTCACAAACCTGTCACATGCTAAGGAGAAGCCATGGTCTCTGAGGGCAGGTTTTACTAAGCTGAAGACCAGAGAAAAGGCCTAACACAGAGCTAACAAGGAATTTGGAAATAGCCAAGGAAGAGGATCTCCCCCAGCAAGCCAATTATTCTCATGAAAATGACCATTGATCCTCATAGTAAGGGATCTTGCTATTTTAAGGCTTTTTCATGGTGCCTTTATTTTAAAGGAAACCTAATGGGGAGCATGTACCTCTTCATTTATAGCTCAAAGATTTAGAGGCCTTTCCAGAACTCAGAATGATGGTTTTGCAGGCACAGGGAGATTGTCAGATCTGGAGCATGAACACTGATCGCACAGTGGCTGGGCTGGGTGGTCTGAGGTGTTGCAGTACCATCCACAGCCACCAGGTGGAGGAAAAGACAAACCAGTGGGCTCATCCTCTTGAGTACCACCTGCTAGTGTTAACAGTTACTGTTACTTAGCCTGTTAAGTTAGCTACTGTTAACTTAGCTTTCATGGCCAAATTGGTCATCTGCACTGGGACTACTGAATGAAGCATTCCACCAGAGCATTATATTCTACACAGGCTTTCCGTGCTGTAGGAACAGCCACCAGTGATGCCTTCATGATAGGCAACATGATCTGGGGAAGCCTCCCTTTCTCCACTTACTATAAGTAACTTCCCAAGCACAGAGATTCCTAAGAATTTCCAGAAAACTCCATTTATTTCCATCACGTTGGTTTCCTGTACCTTGTTACTTCACTTAAAATTGTATTCACATGTGTCCTGGTCCGTAAGACACATCAAAGAGCCCTTGTACACAAAGGGTTTAGGAAGAGAGCACTATGTGAGTTGCATCCCTCTCAGAATTCATGCCGTCTCATCCAAGAGTGGAGGGCCTGCTGGACCTTCCTCTCCCGCCCACACTTTCTTTTCTTCCTCTCTTCTCTTGGCCTGGTCCCTCTCTAAGGATGCCCTGCCTTCCCCCCAACCTTCTCCCATTGTTCCTCAACCCAGATGACCCTCACCTGGGGTTCCTCTGGGGGGTGGGCCACCCTCTTGGGTAGTTGAGAAGGTCCTTGTGGAATCGTGAAGTCAGCCAACCCCACAGAGGTATTTCTTCTATTTCTATGTTCTCTGAAAATGGCAGTGTTGTAGTCACCGCAAAAATGGGTTTTCTTTAAAGGCCAGTCACCCTTCGGCCTTTTCCTTCATGCCTACACCCAGAGAGTCCTGCTTCGCTGCAAAGGCCTTCATCCTAAACCTGGACTTCCGCTCACCCTGAGAAGCCCTTCCCAACTAGGGTGGATGAGCCCTGACTTTGGTTCTTGCCACAAGCTTCCCAGGCCTTCTCTCCCCTGCAAAACTCTAGCTTGAGTCCCAGACTTACCTGTGGGCTGTCGTGGGCAGCCAGCACTCATTGTAAAAGTTCCCTCCTTGGAAAGTGGTGTGTGGGTGTTCAGTTCTGTGTCTGGTGAAAAGGAACAGACCGTAAATCTCCCTGTGCTCTGTGGTAGCTGTGAGGCAGCTCTGGGACGTGAAGAGCTGTTTGGTTTGAACCGTGAAGAAAACTGTGTTTTGAGATTAGCTGAGATTAAAGAAAAAGTTCATCAAGTGACTGTTATTGTACACCTGGTTATTAAAATTACTACGAAATGACCTATGTCGTCCAGCTTCCTTCTGTGCGTGACGGCCCGTTTCACCTGCGGTATTAAAATTGCGCTATAAAACGGAAACGGTTATTAAGGTGGGCAGATCTGATGAGAACAAGAGGTTTCCTGAGAAAATGTCGGGGGTTTCTGTCCTTTCAGGTGAATTTGAGTTTTTGTTTTGGCCACAGCGTTTGATGACTGTTATCCAAACTTAGGACAGTAAAGTTTTGTCTGTGCACCATCAAAGTCAGTATTAATGTAAAAGGCATCGCCGTCTGAGATAAAGTCTGGCTGAATCCAGTACAGATTCTGGAAGGGTTTCTTTTGTTTTCTGTTTTACGGTCACCCCCTTAAAGGATTTCTGCTTCTGCCGAGAAGCCTAGACTTGGAGAAAATTCAAACCAAGCATTTTCCAAAGTATATTCTTTCCCATACTGATCCCAAGTTGTCTAAGGAGTGTTGGAAAGGATTATTTACTAAGTGTACTCCTCTGAGAGACTTAAGGTCCTGGCATCAAATTCAAGGCTATGAGGAATCTTGTCAGTCTTTGAAAATTTGTCCAGTTCGAGGGTCTCCCTCTTTTTTATCCCTTCTATATCCTCTTTTAACATCCCGACCAACTTCTTAGCTAAACTCTCTTGGGGAAACATTCCTGCATCCAATTCCATATTGCATGGGATGCTTTTCATTGGAAACAGCAGACTGTTGTATGCACAATTTTTTTGAAAAGGGTCGTTTTTAGGAGAGTCTTTTTTTTGATGTTTTATTTATTTTTGAGAGAGAGTGTGAGCAGGGGAGGGTGAGAGAGAGGGGGAGACAGAGGATCTGAAGCAGACTCTGTGCTTACAGCAATGAGCCTGACACAGGGCTGGAACTCACAAACCAAGAGATATGAGCCGAGCCAAAGTCAGACGCTCAACCAACTGAGCCTCCTTGGTGCCCCTGGAAAAGAGTATTTTCAGGTCTGGTGTAATGAGAACTTCAGGGACAGAGTTGGGGAGATTCAAGCGTAGCTGGGTCTACGACAGAGTTTCTTTTCCTCTCATAGCCCAGCCTGCCTTTAGTAAGTGCTCACAGGAAAGCTTCCGCGTGTGGGAGCAGAACTGGCCATCAGCGTCCCCAGGTTTTCATTTTGTCTACCTCGTGACTTCAGGGGAAGGAGAGAGGTGCCCTAACTAATTCCAGCCAAAGAGACTGATAAGGGTTGGCCTGGCTTGGGACACGTGTTCACCACAGCCTAGGCACCGTGGCCAGGACACTGGGACTGGCGGACCCCACCTGGCCATGTGCCTGGCCCCAGAGCCACCTGTACCGTGTCAGCTTTGAACCACACAAAAATTTGTGATCCCGGAAGAAGAAGGTTTGGTGGGCCTTCTGGTTGGCCAAGGACAGCAGAGGGCCACGGTACCTTCCCCCAGGCTGCAGGGCCTGCATGCTTTGCTCAGCGAAGCGCCTGTGTGTTAGGGCAGATGGAGAAGGGGTAAGAGAATGATAGTTTCCCATTAATTGCTTTTATGTGTCACGAGCCCCTCGATTCGGTAGAACAAGGCTGTCACTATCGGAGCATAGAGCAATGGTACCTTTTAACACCATAGCTTAGAAAACATATCCATAGCTACTATCAGAACATGATTATTTCAGTTTGAGGTTCAAGGTTGGACACCTAGTCTCGGCTTGCAGCTCACACTCAGGATTGGTGAAATGCCTCATAACCAAGCAGCAGCTGAGCTCTGCTTGGGGTTAGAGTGGGGTTAAAGGGCATGGTCAATGCTTAATTAAAATGAACTCAGGCTGCAGGGTTTAAAAGTGATAATGCAGTTTTTTAAAAAAAAAAATGTTAGTGAAATAGACACCATGATTTTCACGTGTCCGTGGGCTACAGCTGTTCAGGCTGACCAGGTACAGAATGAGAACGCTGCACAGGAATACAAAGGTCCCTCTGGTTTCAAAGAACGTTCTGGAATAGGCTCTGCTACCCTCAAAGTATCACAAAAGGGACACCACCCATGAGCAGGAAATGGCTGGGAAGGCCAAAGCAGTCCACAAAATCACCGCTTATGGCTGGCACTCTTCAGAATCAAGAGTTCTAGATCTTGCCCTGTGCACGCTGAGAACAAAACAGGACACTTGACATGGCCCGGACAGCAGGGCACTCGGCTGCAGGACTTCACAGCCCACTGACCAGAGCACATGGATTTCAGGACAAGCCCAGGGAACTCGCTGGCCTGCTGGCTGTTAAGCTTGTGTGGGCCTAGGAGGAAGTAGCTTCCGGCCCCAAGAGTGCAAAGCTATCTGTGACCTCCCTGTCCCAGGTGTGGACCATCCACCTGCTGTTTCAGTGTATGCACTGGGACTGTGAAGATGGAAAGGGTCATAAGGCAGAGTGCTCACAGAAAAGGTCCTTGGGGCTGTGGACAAGGTCATAGTGAAGGGCAAAACCTGGAATTCTGGACTGTCCTCCCTAAGGTGCGAATGCTAAGGGGGTCACGTTTTTACTTTTTATATATGTAGATCGGTTCCACTGTGCTGCATTCCACTGTTCTAGAACATCTCTAACACCAGCTTGTCCCTGGTAAAGGACAGTGGGATACAGAAGTAAGAACAGGTGACTTAGGGCCCCCACAGCCCTACCTCTAGGGAAAACAATTAGGCACACAGCTGACAAAGAAGGATCCATGGCTCGCTGTATACAGAAGACATTTTAATACACAGAGGCACATTTACATGATATATACCACATTCAACAGAAGCAGGTGTCTCCCACCCAAAGGCTGTTGTTTACGACGGCACAGATAACTGGAGTTTGGATTTTGAACATCAATGGTTAACATCAATCAGACACATGGAGCTCGTGAGAAACAGCAATCACAGGTGGGCGCTAGGAAACAGCATGTTGTGTGGACACGGGCCCAACGGGATACCGAAACGAACACTGTGTTTTCCGTGCCTTTTTGTTCTCCTGTTGAATTAAAGCCTTAGCATTACGGCATCATCAAAAGCAGCAATACTGTTTCTTGCCACCTGCATTAGCATTTTTTCTCTATTTATTTGTCCATCCAATGTAGAAAAATTATGATGATATATAGCCTAGTCGTTTCTGATTAGTACTGTCCTATCTGAAGAAGCTTAACTACTATTACTGAATTACTGTAATTGTTAGCAGTGCCTTGTGCTCCTTGACAGGCCTCCCTGCCCTAGCAATGACCCCAGCCCAAACCAGGGCTGCCCCTGAGAGGTGTTAGCCATTAGCAGAGTATTTAATTTCCTTGGAGACAGCACTGAGGGCAGAGCTGCAGGGCTCCCCTCCTGCAGTATAACGAGAGCTCTAACCCGGAAGCTTCTGGTCTTCAACACCTGCCCAGACTGACGCTCCACACAGGTAAGGGCGAAAACAGGAGAAAAAGACGGTGGGAATACCAGACAAAGGGATGCAAGAGTCGGCTTATTTTCCAAAATTCTTAGTCCTGAGCCTTGGTTGTCACGAATTCAGATGAGACATCGGCCACCTAGTCAGGACAGTCCCTTTTGGCCCCAGTAATGATAATCGAGCCAAAGAATCTGATACTAACAGGAGGCAATCATGGTTCAGGTTTGGGAATATCTTTTGTTTCTTGGAAAACTTTTTGTCCCAATGTTTAACGCGTGTGGTGGTGGGAGGTGCTTTTAACCGTTGTTCTGCAATGCCTTTTCATTTTGAATTGGAAACACATTGCGGGTCTTGTAACCCTGTTAGGACTGAAAACCTGTCCTACTGCTCTGCGGCTGTGCTCTCTAGTTGATGTGTCCACGGCTCCTGAAAGCTCAAAGAGGTGCGGTGGGCACGGCAGCAGCTCACTGGAAGTAAAAACCAGGGGTTCAAGTACAGAAGGGTATTGGGTTCCTAGCCTGCTATCACTTTACAGACGGGAAGTGGCACAGATGTTTGGTTCCCCTCCCAATGGGGAGCCTCCCGATCCCAGTGCCCTGTGGTGTTTCCAGAGCCTTTCCTCGGGGTTGATACATGCCCAGGCCCCAGCAGGACAAACTAGGTGACCGGAGCGGTACATCCACAGCACATCAGGGTTTGAGTCAAAACGCATGAACGATGCAAGCTGGTAAACATTCCCCTCATATTCCTGGGCTTACCAGCCTGGTGCAGAACCTGGTCACCTAGTTGTTCTTTTCATATATAATTAGAAATGCAATCAGGGCCGGTGCGTAGTTGATGGTGCTTGGAAGAAAGCAAACCAGCGCAGACACATCATATGTGGGAAATGTAGAAAAAACAGAAATAGAACAAAAGAGCTGGTTTTAATTCTTAACAAAAATACGGTTGCTCTTAAATAGAGAGGGTCTCCCAGAAATTCCAGGCACATTAGTTCAGTGAGGGGAAAATCCTGAATGCCAGATGAGAAGCCAGCACTGGCTTCCTACCCGTGTTTAATTGCCTGAGTGACACTTCCCTCCTGGCTGTCTGGTGTGACAGGTGCCAGATCTGTTACTTCTGCCTCCTCTCTCTGTCTGGCCTTCCCTGGCATCTTGGCGAGGCCCTTACTCTCTAAGTAAGAACAAGGCTTAGATGATCTGAGTGGCCAAGGCATCAAACAGCCCCTGACCAAGCCTGTTCACTTGTTGACTTCACCCAGCGGCATGTCAGTTGCCAGAGCTAGGTCCTCGGCAGAGACCTTCCGTGTATCAGGAGAGAGGAATTGAGTCATATGCGTATCTCATGTAGGTGGATTAAACTTCATGTTAGGCAAATAAATAAAAAATACATAAGGAAAGAGAGTGACACATCAATAATTTTGTAAAGAGGCAATTCTGCCCATCCTTCTTGGAGTGAGCTGTGCTTCGGTCCGTTTCCATGATTTTAGACCTCTCAGATGTGGGAGCATCCCATAGTTCTGTTATTCCATCTATAAAGGCATCTTTGATTGGTTCAACATTTGGGTTCATCTGATAGTAGCCAAAAATGAGACAAAAAATAAAAGACACAATCAAAACACACCCCAAAATGGTGATATGTTTCACTACTGGAGACTCATTGCCGTGGGCTTTGCTAAGAAAAGGTAGATACCTACCATGCTGTGGGTTATTTAAGGGGTTTTAAGTGTAAATTTTACTATCTTCCAAATTCACCTTCCATTCTTAGCCTATCACCCCTGTGTAAGGTACAGCTTCACAGCACTGCGGGGTGGACACAGTGTCAGTGTGCCAATATTATTTTCCTCTCCAGACACAGGTCTCTAATAATCTTAAGAGGACAATTAGCTCTCAAGGAACTTACTAGAAGAAGGTGAGCAGTATGCTAATCACTACTTCACAACAGGTTTGCCGGGAAGGGTGGGGGAAACCTTGATTTGAAGCATTTGCCCATTTCCACGGTGCTATTTACCAATCATCATCAATTTCAACTGCCCAGGCTCAAATCACTATACAGGGCGATGGGAAAGACATGCCCAGTAGGCTCTTGCTAGCTGATAGGAGCTGATAATGGTATGTGACCTCCAGAACACAACCAGAAAGCCCTCACAAATCTGTTACTTCTAATCTGCTCCCATTGATTTCTTCCTCATTGAATTCCTTATGCCTATTCTATCAGACATGGGGAATCTGACCTCTCTATGAAATTGTCTAGCTCAGTCTTCCACCAGTGTCCATTTGCCCACTTGTCACAGTGTAGTTAGAATGTGGAAAAATAAATCTACGTCCAAATATTCTTTTTAAGATAAAAATAAAGGCTGTGTAGAATAACAGAATGGTAGCAGTAAAAAGGTAGGACAACGCTCATCTAGAATCACCCTCTCATTTAGAAGATGACTAAACCCAAACTGCAGTGAAGTGACTTGCTCAATGCCACACAGTTGATTAGTGGTGAAACTTGATCTCAGGAGACCCGGGACTCTGTATCATGCTGCCTGCTCCCCAAGGCATTCATTCACATTTTCTGAGGTGTATGAGGTGTGGAGAGGTGAGAACTACTGTCAGCAATTCCTGGCATGAAGATCAGAAGTTCCGGCCTGAGGTGGCAGGAAACGTCCACAGCAGAAGATGTTGAGGATTTCACGCTGTGCTATTCTGGCCATTCTCTTCTTGTGGGTATTTGGTTTGTTCCAAGGTTAGATTAGCTGGTCTTTTGCTAAAGTCTCTTTTCACTCTTAAAAGAAAAAAGGAAACAGGACTTATTGTTGAAAAGAAAAAGAAAAGATGTAAGCTTTGAAATGACAGAATTTGGACCATCAATTTAGAACGAGGTGTGAACCAAGGAAACGTTCTTAAAAATGTCATTGATTTTAAGTGTTTAAGTGTCATTCCTTTGTCCTTCCCCTAAAAGGAAAACTGATGCTAAGCGAATTTATTCATTGCAATTTTTTGAAATCTTATACAGGGGGTAAAAAAGCATCTGAAGTTTCCAAATTTTCTATTATGGATATGTGCATAATTTTTGGTATTAGGAAAAATTTTAAATGTTTAAAAAATATGTTAAGGCTCTGCAAGTAAAATCTGGCTGAAACACGCCATCATTGGCTGGGCTGCTGTTTCACCAGGAGTTACGTACTTACTTTTCTCTGTTGAAAATTATGAACTCCTTCTGGACAGACTCAAGATGCTCTTGAAGAAGGCACATCTTCCAGGTGAATAGATGGGGTGTGGTGGGGGAAGAGAGATGCTGTTAGCAGATGAATGAGGATCCTCACACAGCCAATAACCTAGTGTCTGTTCCCCGAATGACTCAAATCTGACACACCCCAGTATGTCTTCAGAATGAACTCTCTGAAAGTATGTGCCAGGCGTGAGATTCCAACCAGCGTAATAGCGGAGCAATTACGGAAGAAACAGCGAAAGGATAAAACATGTCAACTCCGTTCCCCTCCATGAGCTAAGGAAGGAAGCCACGGGTCGTGATTTATGAGCTTGATGTCTTTCAGCCACTTATCCATGAAGGGACCATGGCTTCGTGGTAGGTGGGGGTAAGGGTTTATGAAGCTGGTTACCTACTCTCCAGTCATCTCCTGGTTCTCTTACGAAAGGTTTGGAGGTTCTACTTGGATTTAATGGATAGTCTGGAAACATCTCTCCACACAAAGTTCTAGTGGAATCATTCCCTCAACAACTGTACTGGGGTTGACTGACTAGATCTCAGGGACAGTCAGCAGAATCTTCTTTGTGACTCAAAGACATGCAAAACATTTGCTTGGACTCTGTACTGTCCAGCTTTCAACATCTCTTGATGAATTTTCCATGACAATGTGAAAATTGAACCTCAAAACAGTGTTGATCATCAGATCCAGGAGACTCAGACACAGACCAAATGTTTTAAAAAAGTCTGCAACAAAATACTTCCAAATTACTTCTGATAAAAAAAAATACTGCCTGAGGAAAAATATTTATTCATTCATTCATTTTTTTAAAATCCAAGAATTAAGAAATGGCAAGTCTTCAAGTACTGGAGAACTTTCTTTCCTGAGTAAATGTTTAGGTGATAGAAGAGGAAAACAAAAAGGAGAGGAAATTTCAGAGAAGCGGGGCGGGAAACTTACTCTTGTTTTCAAAATAGGATATTCTTAACCCTGAGGATTTCTAGTTTCAGTCACGGGGGACATGAAACTATGGGACAAAGGTAATCTGATATAGCTTCTCAGAAGCATCTTTACCCCAAGATTTTTATTTAAAAATTTTTGTATATTTATATAAACACAAATCTATTATATAGCTTATTCATAGTATTCTAAGAAACATCTTTATTACAGTTGTTCATTTGACCCCTATTTTATTGAGATACAATTGGTAGACATCCTTGTATCAGTTTAAAGTGGACAGCATAACTTCTTGGTTTTAATGTACTGGGAAATGATTACCACAACAAGTTCAGAAACATCTATCATCATATAGATAAAAAAGAAAAAAGAAGAAAAGGTTTTTCCTTGTGATGAGAACTCTTTGGATTTACTGTGTTAAACTTTTCTATAACTCATACAGCAACATTAGCTACAGTCATCATGTTGTATATTATACCCCTGGTGCTTATTTTTCTTATCACTGAAAGTTTATACCTTTCGACCACCTTCATCCAGCCCCCTGCTTCTGGTCACCCCAGATGTGATCTTTCTCTATGAATGTACTGGTTGGATGGATTCCACATATAATTGATATCACATAGTACTTGTCATTCTGTTTGACTTATTTTACTTAGCATAACACCCTCAAGGTCCATCATGTTGTTGTAAATGGCAAGATTTCCTTCTTTTTGAAGGCTGAATAATATTCCTCTGTGTGTGTGTGTGTGTGTGTGTGTGTGTGTGTGTGTGAGAGAGAGAGAGAGAGAGAGAGAGAGAGAGAGAGAGAGAGAGAGACAACTTCATCCATCCATTGCTGTTTCTATGTCTTGGCTGTTGTAAGCAGTGCTACAGTGAACACAGGGGTGTAGATATCTCTTCAACACAGTATTTTTATTTCCTTTGCATATACCCCAGAAGTGGAATTGCTGGATCATATGGTAGTTCTATTTTTAATTTTTTGAGGAACCTCCATGCTGTTTTCCATAGTGGCTGCACCGATTTACATACCCAGCAACAACATGTAAGAGTTCCCTGTTCTCAATATCCTTGCCCAAACTTGGTATTTCTTGTCTTTTTGATCATGGCTATTGGAACAGGTGTGTGGTGGTAACTTTTCTGTGGTTTTGATCTGCATTTCCCTGTTATTTAGTAATGGTAGCGTCTTTTTGTGTACCTATTGGCCTTCATATATCTTCTTTGGAAAAATGTCTGTTCAGGTCCTTTGCCCATTTTTGATATGGATTATTTGGGGGTTTTATTGGTGTTTTTGCTTTTGAGTTGTATAGGTTTTACACATTTTGGATATTAATACCCTAGCAGATAAACAATTTGCAAATATTTTTCCCATTTCATAAGTTGTCTTTTTACTTTGTTGATAGTACTTCTTTTGTTGTGCAGAGACCTTTTAGTTTGATGTAGTCTTACTGACTGATTCTCTGTTTTGTTGCAAATGCTTAAGGTGTTATAGCCAAAAAATCATTGTCAAGGTCCATGTCAAGTGGCTTTTTCCCTACTTTTTATTCTAGGAGTTTTAGCGTTTCTGGTCTTACATTTAAGTCTTTAAGTCATTTAAGTCTTGAGTTAATTTCGGGGAGTTGATTTTTGTAAGATCGAGGGGTCTAGTTTCATTTTTTACAAGTGAATGTCCAGTTTTCCCAGCATCATTTATTGAAGACACTGTCTTTTCTCTCCGTTGAGTGTTTTTAGCTCCCTTGCCAAGTATTAATTGTATTTGTATGGGTTTATTTCTGGGCCCTTGATGCTAGTCTATTGGTCGGTACCATACTGTTTTGATTACGATAGCTTTATAGTATAACTGCTTTGTTCTTTCTCAAGAAGAAAGATTCCTATTTGGAATCTTTGGTGATGCCATACAGATATGATTCTTTTTCTACTTCTGTACAAATCCCATCGGAATTTTGATAGCAACTGCATTGAATCTATAGATGGCTTTGTGTAGTATGGACATTTAACAATACTAATTCTTCCATTCCATGAACACAGGATTCCTTAACATTTATTTGTGTTGCCTTTAATTTCTTTCATCACTGTCTTGTGGTTTTCAGTGTAGACATTGTTCACCTCCTTGGTTAAGTTTATTCCTAAGTATTCTATTGCTCGTTGGTGCTAAAGTAGATGGGATTGATTTTTTTCAGATAATTCACTATTAGTGTATAGACATGTTACTATATGTTCATTTTTATCCTGTAATTTTACTGAATTTATTAATTAGATCTAACAGTTTCTTGGTGAAGTCTTTATAATTTTCTTTATATAAAATCATGTCATCAGCAAATAGGCAATTTTGCTTCTTCCTTTCCAATTTTGATGGTTTTTATATCCTTTTGTTGCTTGATGGCCCTGGCTAGGACTTCTGTGCTGTGTTGAATAGAAGTGATGAGAGTGAGCGCCTATGTCTTGCTCCTCATCTTAGAAAAGCTGTCAATATCTCACTACCTAGTATGATAGCTGTGGGCTAGTCCCATATGGCTGTCTTAAGTTGAGATATGTTACCTTTATACCTAATTTGTCATGTTTTTATCATGAACAGATGTAGAATTTTGTCAAATGCTTTTTCTGTGTCTCTTGAGATGGTATGATTTTTTCTAATTCTATCAATGTGACATTACATTTATTGATTTGCAGAAGTTGAACCATCTATGGGTCCCATTCTACTTGACTATGGTGAATGATCCTTTAAATGTACTGCTGAATTTAGTTTGCTAGGATTTTATTGAGTAGTTTTGCATCTGTATTCGTCAGGGATATTGCCCTGGAGTTTTCTTTTCCTTTAGTGTTTTTCTCTAGCTTTGGTATCAGAGTTATGCTAGCATCATAAAATGAGATTCAAGATGTCCCCTCCTCTTTGGTTTTTTGGAAAAGTTTGAGAAGAATTGGTGTTTATTTTTCTTTAAGTGCTTAGTAAAATTCGCCCCTGAAAGTATGTGTCCTGGGCTTTTCTTTGGTGCGAGATTTTTGATTACTGATTCCTTTTCCTTGCCAGTAATTATCTCTTTAGATCTTTAATTTCTTCCTGATTCATAATTGGCAGGTTGTATGTTACTAAGAGTTTTCCCTAGTAAAAAAAAAATTCTTCTAGGTTGTCCAGTTTGGTTGTGTATAGTTGTTCATAGTGGTTTACTATGCTCCTTAGCATTTCTGTGCTATTAGCTGTAATGTCTCCTCTTTCATTTATATTTTATTGATTTCAGTCCTTTCTCTTTTTTCCTTGGTGAATTTACCTAAAGGTTGGATTTTTTTCCTTTGAGTATAGTTGACCAAAATTTAACAAAACATATTAATATAAACATACATAAAATATATGTAAATGTTGTGTATATGTTTATACATGTATATATGTTTATATATAACATATAAATACATATATAAATATATACATATATGGACATATGAAATGATACAAAAATATAACATAAAAATGTTTAAAATATTAACATTTTAAAATATTTTAAGATTAAAAATCAAGACTATAATCAGCTAAAATGCAGAAATACATGTGAATTTTTTTCTCTATCACATAATTCTATTTAACTTAAAGATGTAATAAGACAGACACTCAGAGGGGAGTTTGTGATACGGCAGTGCAGACCCCAGGAATCCCACCCCTGGCCCTGAAGTGTTCACATCTACCATGTTCTCTTTTTTCTGCTTTTTGTGAAAAAGCTTAAGACATATAGCAACATGGATAATTCAACAACAGTAGCCAAAAAGGGAAAATGAGGGAAAGGAGGGGGAGGTGAACAGAATGGGGGAATGAATGTGTCTCAAGTGACTGAGAAGGAAAGGTTGGTTAAAACTCTTAGAACTTACTTCTCAGGGATAAGCAGAACAAACTTCAAGTAGACCAGTGTGCAAACAGGGGGCACCAAAAAACTCCAGAGGGTTTGGAGCATGTGGAAATCCAAAGATGGTAAAAGAGGACCTAAGTCATTTGCCTCAATAGCAGATCACCTACATGGTATGTCTCCCTTTTTGGTTCTATACTTTATAGAACTATACTTCTATACTTTAGAGCTCTTGATGAGCAGAGAGGGATAAAATGGAGAATATTCTGGAAGCTAAGAAGTGGAGGCATCTGACATGAAGAAAAGTATGAACATGGGAAAGAAAGAAATTAGGAGTCAGGATGTAGAATGGAAAAGTAAAACATAATAATAACAAATCATTTTGCCAGACACGTTATAGGCACTAATTGACACAGAAGGAGTCTATGAAATGGGGAGCAAAATCAACTCCATTTTATAAATGAGAAAACCGGAGGAAAGGGACAATTTTAATGCCTCTACTTTATTTAAACTTATCCTGTATTCTATACCAGTGGATCTCAACCTTAGAACATTTGAACTCAACCTGAAAAACTTCTTAAAATACTGATGCCTGGGCCACACTCCTGGATTCAAATGGAACCAGTCTTTGGTGGGATCCAGACACCAATATACTAAAAAAGTTTTCCCAAATGGGGTATGTGTGATGCCAAGGTTGAGAAACACTGATCTAGCAGGGGCCCCGAAGGCTTTCAACCTTACAGAAATCTACAACTTATCCTAGTCAATGGTTATTATGCCTTGCTACCATTATCTTACTTCCTCATCAGATCAACTATAAGGTGTCCTATTACTGTTCTTTTGTTTTTATATAAAGAAATCAGTGCTTCCAAAGGCTACATGAGTTTATGCTAAATCATGACTTTAAAAGGATCACACAGCCATTTACTAAGTAACCACTACACCCACTGCTTCACCTGGTCATGACAGGAAGTATTCAGAGATGACAGATCTCACTGGAAAGAAGGGATGTGTACCTTCTCACAGTTTGCAAACTGTCTATTCAAGATCAACTATACCTCTGGCACTCTGCTAGATGTCTTAGTACTGAGTATTCAACATGTCCAACCATCACTGCAGATAGTTACACAGCCCACATTCCATCTTCTAACAAGATCATTCTACCCCTTCCTATCCTTATTATAAACTTAGAACATTTCAAGGCTGCCTCTTTTCTGCTCAGTCCTCATGAATGCAATTCTATTTCTTAGTCTAGAAACACACAGAACCTCCTAACAGTCTGTGAAAGAAGTCTACAAAAGAAGAAAATGTTCCCTCTTCCTTACAGCCACAGAGAAGAGGTCTCCATCATTAAGACAAAACAAAAACAAACAGAAACAACACAAAAAACAGATTCTAGCAGATATTTCTAAAAAAGTCTCTTGTAAGATTTTTGGACTTAAGAGGTTGGTAGTAAGCCCTGTGAAAATAAATCCTACCCTCTAGCATATCTGTGATGCTAGGTGGATCTCTTACTGAATAACATGTTGGCCTGGCAGTAGTATTTACACTTATATCACTTTCTCCTAAGATAGAAATATCTGCATCGATTACCTTTACAGGCTCAGAAGGCCTCTAAGGAGGCCTCACCTCTTTTCCCATATGAAAAAGTTAAAGAAACAAAAGCAAAACAACTCTACCAGAGTTATACCTATTTTTGTGGGCATATACATAAATATGTATTTATATTTATGCAGTTATTTATTTACATTTGTGTATTTATATATCAAATACTCTACATTATTGTATAAATATAAAATACATATAAAATCAAATATGTAAAAAATATTACAGTAAGTTTTATTTTCCTATACACAAAATAGGCAATGTAGGGCTCTTCCCCTTAATAAAGCTTTTTAGGATATATATATATCCAGAGAGAAAATTATCTCTCTCTCTTCCCCTAGCATCTGTTAAAATAATTGAACTAAAACAAACTGACCAGATAAAACAACATTAACAGGTTTGCAGGATATTTAAAGTACATCTTTAAATGGAAATGACAGCTCCATTAATAAAATGAATTGGGCTAAAAACTATGTTAAAGATTTCCATATTGATGAAATGCAAATAAGAATGCAGATGGAATGAGGAGAAGAAAAAGATGAGCCAATGGTTTCGTTGTGAATCTTTTTCCCAACTGGGAAGCAGGATTTAAAGATTGAGGGAGAAGTAGGAGACCATGAATTATCACTAAAAAGATCACATTCCTGACCTCTTTTCCAGGCTTGTGGCTTGAGTAGAATTTTCTTCTCAGTACCTGAGTCCTTTCTAATATGGTCCCTAAGCAGGGATGGACCAGCCCCTAGAGCAGCATGGTGAGTTTGAACTCCAGTGGGACAGAAATGGAGGCTCAGCAGGACACGGTTAACATTCAGGTTGCTGTGGTGGACACTCTTGTTAGATTGGACTCAAGGAACAGGATGCCTTGGGGTGTGTCTCTGAATGAGATTGAAGTTGCAGTGAGGGAGCGAAGGCACAGGCCTCTTGAACACAGCACGGGGATTTCCTACCATTGGCAACCATCTGTCATTGCATTTCTTTTAAAATAACGAAGGCAAATCTATACTTTCAGGATATACCAGTCCTGAAATGCCCTCATCCTTTGTTTTCTGCGTGGCTACCTCTATTCAACCTAGAAGAACCAGATCAAATGTTTCCTCTTCTGGAAAGCCTGTCCTGGACCCTCATTCAGGGCCAGTAGATAATTCCCAGAGCACTTGGTACATCTAAGAGTCACAACGACTGGCAAGACAGAGACATAGCAGCACTTTATAATCAGGTATTGAGTGAATGAATCCGTGAATGAATGAACAAATGAACATGGTAACATTGTAATGAACTGCTAAGACTGATCTCATATTTTTAAAAACTTGTCAGAGAGTAGAGAGAGAGTGCTCTTTTGAGATTCACGTTCTTCCTGATTCTTCTTTGGGAGAATACTAACCTTTCTTTTGAAGCAAAATAATTTTTATTTTTAAACCTAGAGTCCAAGATTAGGAGGAACTAAAACAAAAAACGTTTGGAGGCAGCTCCAAACGCCCATCAACAGAAATATCAAAAACAAGCAGAAACTGTCAGAACTAACTTTGTCAGAATTCTGGAGAGCAGTCAAAGATTTTCTAACCAAGGAAACACTAAATCAAGAAAAAAGGCAACTTAAAAAATGTTCCTGGTGTTCAAGGGAATCTCTGTCAAAATGTTAGCTACACACAAGCTGACAGAACAGGAAGTGCAGCGATGACACGTGACAAAGAATACAGTGTTTGCAAAAGGAGTTTGTAAAAGTTACTTTAAAAAGGACAAGTACAGCCTTCAACAATCATAAAACAGTAAGCCCTGTGGAAGGTGAGAATATGATTTCTGGAGTTACTGCGTTGTAATATTCAAATGTCAAGTTTTCAACAACAAAACCGCAAGGCATACAAAGAAACAGCACAGTATGGCCAATTCAGAGGATCACAATTAACTAACAGAAATCATCCCTGAGGCAGCCCAAACAATGGATTTACTAGACAGAGACTTTAAAACAACTATCTTTTTTTATGTTTGTTTATATATTTGGAGAGAGAGACAGAGAGAGAGAGCAGGGGAGGGGCAGAGAGAGAGAGAGAGAGAATCCCAAGCGGCTCCATCAGGCGCCCCTAAAACAACTATCTTAACTATGCTTAAAGAGGTAAACGAAATCATGGGAGGAAAACATATGTTAGGCCACAAAACATTGTCAATAAATTTTAAAAGCTTAAAATCCTATAAATTATCTTCTCTGACCACAACAAAATGAAGCTAGAAATCAACGACAGGAGGAAAACTGGCAAATTCACAAATAAGCGGAAATTAAGCAACACAATCTTAAATAACCATTGTGTCCCAAAAAAATCACAAAAACTAGAAAATACTCCAAGATAAATAAAAAGAAACAAGTAAGAAACCCAACATACTAAAACTTAGGGAATGCATTGAAGGCAGTGCTTAGAGGGTGTTTTATAGTTGTAAATGTCTACATTAGAAAAGAAGAACTGGGGCGCCTGGGTGGCTCAGTCAGTTGAGCATCCAGCTTTGGCTCAGGTCATGATCTCATGGTTCATGGGTTCGAGCCCCGCGTCGGGCTCTGTGCTGACCGCTAGCTTGGAGCCTGGAGCCTGTCTTCAGATTCTGTGCCTCCCTCTCTCTCTGACCTTCCCCTGCTCGTGCTGTCTCTCTCTCTCAAAAATAAATTTTAAAAAACATAAAAAAAATTTTTTTATAAAGAAGAACTATCCCACATCAATAACCTAACTTCATACTTCAATGAATTAGAAAAAGAAAAGCAGACTAAATCCAAATCTAGCAGAATGAAATAATAAAGATTAAAGCAAAGATAAATGAAATAGAGAATAGACATAATGGCACCAAAGCTGGTTTTTTGAAAATATTAACAAGATTGGCAAATGTTTAGCCATATATAAAAACAAAAGAGAGAAAAGGTGCAAATGACTCAGTTCTAGAAAAACACAAATTACCTACCTTGACTTCAGAAGGAAAAAAAAAAAACTCAACAGGGGCACCTGGGTAGCTCAGTCAGTTGGGCATCCAACTTCAGCTCTGGTAATGATCTTGCAGTTTGTGAGTTCGGGCTGTGCATTGGGCTCTGTGCTGACAGCTCAGAGACTGGAGCCTGCTTCAGATTCTGTCTCTCCTTCTCTCTGCCCCTCCCATGCTTATGCTCTGTCTCTCTCTGTCTCTCAATAATCAATGAAAACGTTAAAAATTTTTTAAAAATCTCAACAGACCTATAACAAGTAAAGAATAATCCACAAGTAAGAAACTGGAATAAAAACATTCTGACAAAGAAAAGCTCAGGACCTGATGACTTCATCAGTAAATTCTACCAAACATTTAAAGAAGAAATAGCACCAATCTTTCTCAAACTCTTCTGAAAACAGAAGAGTAAGGAACACTAATTCATTCTTTGATCCCAGCTTTACCCCAATACCAAAACAGCTAAAAACATCAAAAGTAAAGAAAATTATAGGAAAATTTTTATTATGAATAGAGATGCGAGAATCTTCAATAATGTACTAGCAAGCCAAGTCCAATAGCATATTGAAAAATAATACACAATGAGCAAGTAGAATTTATCCCAGGAGTGTGAGAATGGCACACCATAAGAAAACCAGTCAACATAACACATCACATTAATAGAACTAAGAAAAGAAAAATGCACAAGATGATCATATTTGACCCAGAAAAGGCATTTGACAAAATCCAAAGCTCTTCAGGACAAAACCATTAAAAAACTAGGAATAGACGTGTACTTCTTCAACAAGCTAAATGGCATTTATGAAAAACTCACAGCTAACACAATACTCAATGGTAAAAGATGAAAGTATTTCCCACTAAGATTAGAAGAAAGACAAAGATGCCTGCTTTTACTGTTAGTATTCAATAATGTACCGGAATTTCTAGCCAGACCACTTAGGGAAAGAAAAGGAAAAATCGCATCCAAACTGCCAAGGTAGAAGTAAAGCTGTCCTTACTTCCAGATGGCATGGTCTTAGATAGAGCAAATCCCATAATATCCACAAGGAAACCGTAGAGCTGATAGCTGAGCTCAGCAAAGTTGCAGTCTACAAATCAACACAGAACAATTGGTCGTGTTTCTCTACACCAGTAATGAACAATCCAAAAAGGAAATGAATCATTCAATCCCCTTAGTATCCAAAAGAATAAAAACTTAGGAATCAATATAACCAGTAGTTATTGAGGGTCAGATACCGATAGTGGTTAGAGGGTCTTGAGTGAGGACAAGAAGGACAAGGCACAAGGATGGATGCGAAAGGTAGACGTACCAGGTAGAACGTGGGAGGCACCGTCAAAAGTTACTCACAAATTGCTGTCATCACTCAAACTTTAGAACACTTATAATAGATATGTTCTCTTGGTCTTGGCTACATCTGGGGGCCTGTTAACAGAGGAGCCTGTGTAGGCAAGCTCTACAGCTACAAAGGAAGGAGCATGTCTGGAGAAGTCCGTTGGTTATGATGTGAAGAACAGATCATTAGGAGGAAGGTGGGTGAAGTGAGAAGAAATAAATACGATGGGTCTGGGATACAAGTGAGTGTTCCCTGGCGGGGGGCAGAGACTATTTAAACATGGGCATCTGGCAAGAGGCCCATTCTGTGAACAAAAAGGATGCAGACTTTGTAGATTGACTGTTAGAGGATATCGTGGCTCCAGAGGACTGGAGAAATTAAGGACATTGAGAATATTTGTTTGCAGAGCTACCTTCAAGGATAGGGATGCCACTGAATGCTGGAATTCTGTTTCATATCATCTTCAGTGCAATGGACCTGGCAGATAATATATACTCAATAAAAGCAGCCTAAATGAATGGATGGATGACCATTAGTTGAGTGGCAGGTTGGCAGGTGGATGAATGGATGGGTGTACGGATAGACAGATGACCATCAGATGCAAAGTGAATGTTTATTACTTTACCATCATTATAATACACAGAACTACATGCTGAGTCTCACAATCCTGAGTCCCTGCAAGGGCCATAGCATATATAAGAATTCCATTTTTTCTGTGAAAAGACACTCTTTGTTTCTGCTTGGCCTGATAATCATAAAATTTTGCTTGTGGCAAAGAACATGCACCATCCCTAAGGTTGGGGTGGGGGCCCAAACAGCCACGTGTGTACTTTAGAACCAGCCCCTTGCCTGTCATTTTAGGAGGAGTCACCTGACCGAGGCTTGGCCAATTGGAGTCTCCCCCAGGAAATCGTAAAATTTGAAATGAGGGTTTGCAGAGGTCACTAACTGAATGCAGGTGATGGCAGAGCTAGAGAGTCTGCAGTGGACTGTTGGTGCTTGGCTAGGGTCCTCCCAGCCGCCCCAGCCTGCCGGTTCAGAAGTGTGGCTGTTCAGTGACTCTGTGCATTCACAAAGCAGCAACAGGGGGTGTTGAGGGGACGTCCCACCAGGAGCTCCCTCACAAACCATGGCCATCGGGAAGAGTCCCACGGCCCTGAGTCGGCGGGGGCCTGCTTACCTGAGAAGAGTCACATTTCCTCATCTCCTTCTCCTTCTTTGCCAGACGTTTCTTCTTCTTGTGAAGAGGTTTGGACTCCAAAATCATTTCTTCAAGTTCAAAGGTAGGGTCACAATTCAGCCTGCCTTTCTGCAAGAAAGACGAGCTGGCTCAGCCCATCGATTCCGTCTCATTCTACAAACACCCCAGAACAGATGGCAGGAATGACACCGAGCTTCGATGGAGCCGTCCAAGAATAAGGAGCTGGGATTCCTACTCGGTCTCAGACGATGTATTATTGCCAGCATTGTTTTTCATACTCTTTGATTTTATATTTGTGTATTTTCAAAACTCCCCATGAGGTCTCACTCTCAGTGAGTGAGAAAGGAGATCAAAGTATAGTTAATTTCGAAAAGTTTGAATTTGTAAATTATGTTTCTCAAAGTATGTTCTAACAATCACGCATCAGCATCACCTGAGTTGTTTGCCCAGCCTCCCATTTCCTCAGTCAGACCTCCAGAGTCAGTGTTCCAGAACAGGAGGCTGAGGAAAGCACATTGTTAACAACCTCCCCTGATGATTCAGATTGACAGTAAAGTCGGAGAATCTTACATAGAACCTCTCCTGAGGCAGATCGATGGCTCACTGCCGCGCTGTGGTGTGGGGGAGGAAGAGCGGAAGCAGCCGGAGATGGGTCTAGATCTTCACGGTGTCATGCTTCCATCAGCCCAGGTACACCTGCCCCTGCCAGATTCTGCAACGTGACCGAGTAAGACCTCGACCTTACTTCTGGTTGCTCCATGAGGTAGCAACTCCTCACCCCAGAATTCCACCACACTGCCCACTTGTGGTGCCCACCCATCCATGCGTCTCCTATTTGCACACAAAAGATCTCACCCCTACAAGCCCACAGCATGCACCTCCCTTGGGATGAACAGGAAACCCTGAACTGCCTCAGCTGTCCCCTTTAGTAGTTCATTGTTCTGCTGATCTACCTGATACCAGATGTGTGGAATTAGACTGGGCCCTGTGGCCGAAGGTTCTGGACTTCAGCTTTACCAGCAGCCTGCAGAAGGTCACAGATGTCCCTCGGCCAGGGAGTCACCCAGTGGGAATGATTTCCCTTTGGCTGCTAGTCCTTACTAGTATAGCTTTGTGGCAGAGAACCACCGAAAGAAGAGGGGTGAATGGTAAAATAACCCCAACATTTTCAATGCTGTGACTTACAGAACTCCATGATACAAATTTCTACATCTTTGAAGTCAGAGACAACACTCTTTCCTCAATGAGAAGATTCCTGGGAATGACTATTTGGAGGACCAGAACTTCCATCCATTAGAAACACACCATAAAAAATGTTTAGGAGCTGGAGCTCCAGACACAGACAGACCTGGATTAGAACCGCACTTGGCCACTTGCCAGCCACGTGCACTTCGGTGACCCCATACCCAGTGTTCTCATCTGTAAGACAGGAATGCAGGTGTCCTCGAACACTGGAGAGGTTATCCAATGAGCCCGTGTATGTAGCTGTGTGAGCGTTATGATAAGTTTGTTAGGACTGACTTACATTAGGAATAAAACCTGGAATAAGCCTCTTCTGCAAAACTGCATCCCAGTTCACGTCATTCATGTATGGGAAGTTCTGAACGTCGGACAAGTGAGAAAACCGTTGGTCCGGATTCAGCTCAAGTAGCTGCCAAGAGAATACAAACATCAAGATCATCGTGAAGGTCAAAGTGGGGCAAAAAGTCATACACATTCCTTCTAAAAGGTTTCAAGTGCAGGACGGAGGGAAACAAGGCCAAATTCCCCTTCCCTCACCGTATAAACAAATAGTGTAGCTAATACATGATGTGAAAATGCATGCACAGGATGAGGTATAAGTTGGTTTTGGTTTTCGCAGTGTGGTGAGTGAAAATAGATTGTTTTATTGAGTCAGTCATACCTTTGACTCCTGTGCTCTAGAATGTACATCGGCATGCCTGCCTCCCGTACTGTAAACTAACTTCTTACCTCAAACCAGAAAGTATACCTTTTTATCACTTGATTTGGTCATGCCGTCCTCCAGCTTACCTTCTTAAGTAGTGACACCATTTCCTGCGACCAGGCCGAAGGGTAAGTCACAATAGCCGTCTCGAACATGTGTGCGATTTCCTTGCTGGACGTACTGGAGCGAATATGATATGGTCTCTTGGGGGGAGAAGCAGGGAGAGTTTTCATTTTTTTAGGGTAAAGAAAAAAATGTTGCTTGGCAAATGTTTCTGAGCTCAACCTTCAACAAGTAAATCTCAGGATCATTTTCTAATCCCGCCAGCTAATTGTCATTTTCATTTGCAAATGCGGTCTACTGTGGCCAACTCTCTTTAAAAAAAAAAAAAAGACATCAGAAATTTATAGTTTGTTGTGAAATCTCAGAATTTTTAAAAGTCGATAAGTCCATTGGGCCAAATGAAACATTTCTGTACGCTAAATCCACCTCTGAGTTACCAATTTGGGGCTGTTTTATAAGGTAATTTATATGAGTATTTACATAAAACATAAAGGGAACTTAAAAAATGTTCCTTACTTATTGATTATAAGGAGATCCAGCATTTTACTACATCTCTTGGCACTTGTTTGAATCAATAATAAATTCAAGATAGAATGTTACCCACAGAACTTCATTCACCATCCATAATGCTATCAGTTGCTAGTTCCATGGAGAGGTTGGGGAATTTTAGGATGAGGCAAAGCATTTTTACTTCTGAGAGAACCAAGTTCTACAGTTTTCTTGAGGGAAAAGAAATCAAAACGGTGGCATTGTCATATTTTTCACAGATGTCCACTAGAGGGCAGCCTTTACCTATATTAATTTCTTTATTTCATAAAATAGGTTTATGAGATTTTATCTTTAATGTGATCTGAGAGCTATTTAGGGCCAGAGATCATTTCATACTCATATGTGTGTCCATTGGAACTAACACCTAGCAGGTGCTCATTACATGTTTGTTGAATGAACAAAATTTCCCTATTAGATTAACCAACAATGGGACAGTTAATATGGTCATGTACAGTTATCAAGTGCCTTGTCCTTTCAAGATACTTAATAAGTGATTGTAGGCTGATGGAATAAGTTGGGAGAAATAGAAAAGGTTTTTTTTCCTGTTGCAAATCAGTATTTAAAGATAATGTAATGGGGGGGAGGGCACGCAGGTGGCTCAGTCAGTTGAACCTCCGACCCTTGATTTCAGCTCAGCTCGTGATCACAGGATTGTGTGATCGAGTCCCACATTGGGCTCTGCACTGAGCCATGGAGCCTGCTTAAGAAACCCCCACACCAGTTAAAATGGCTAAAATGAACAACACAGGAAACAACAGATGTTGGCAAGGATGCAGCAACAGGGCACCCTTTTACACTGCTGGTGGGAGTACAAACTGAGGCATCTGCTCTGGAAAATAGTCTGGAGTTTCCTCAAAAAGTTAGAAGTTGAACAACCCTATAATCCAGTGATTTCACTAAGAGGTATTTACCCAAAGGATACAAAAATACTGATTGGGAGGGATGCATGCACCCCAATGTTTATAGCGGTGCTATTGATAATAGCCAAAGTATGGAAACAGCCCAAATGTCCATCAACTGATGAATGGCTAAAGAAGAAGTGGTACACACACGCGCGCGCACACATACACACACACGTGCGCGTGCGCGCACTGGAAAATTACTCAGCCATCAAAAAGAATGAAATCTTGCCGTTTGCAAAGACTGGATGGAGCTAGAGAGTTTTATGCTAAGTGAAATAAGTCATAGAAAGAAAATACCATACGATTTCATTCACATATGAGATTTAAGAAACAAAACAAATGAATATAGTGGGTAGAAAAAGAGAGGCAAACCCGAAACAAACTCTCAACTACAGAGAACAAATTGGGGGTCACTGGAGGAGTGGTGGGTGGGGAGATGGGTCAGATGGGTGGTGGGTAGTAAGGCGGGCGCCTGTGATGAGCACCTGGTCTTGCTGCATATACAAGCGATGAATCACTAAATTCTACACCTGGAGCTAATATTATGCTGTATGTTAACTAACTGAACTTTAAATAAAAACTTGGCAGAAAAAAGGTAACATAATTAAGCATTTGAGCTTTGAAGGCAAAAAGGATTTGAGTGCTAAATATTAAGGCACTCGATTGGAGTTTCAGTTCCTTCGTCAGTAAGATGAAGCCCCTTTATCTGAAAAATAAAGCGCCACATGAGATTGTTGGGAAAATTGAATCACATCGCATGTGTAAAATTCTCCACAAAGCAACTAACACATATCGCACACAATGCAGCAGGGAGATTTTTATCACTCTTGAACACGAGGTAAAAAGGGTGGATACAAATGTGAATAGTGGGCAGCAAGGTGAGTCATGGTTCAAGGAGATGTGAAGAAAGGCTTAACTCTGCAAGTGGTAGAACAAGGTCAAGTTACTTGGGGAACCACAGACTGCTAGGAGTTGACCTCTAAAAAGGAGACTGGCCAAACTTTCTTTCTTTTATCCAAGGTCTAAACATACACACCTGCCATGTATTTTCTTCCCACAAGATTGAATAAAGGACGATAGGTAATTCACGTCCTCAGGAACAAGATAGTGGAAATAACCCATGTAATTCAACCTCAGAAAGGAAATGCTAGGTACCTGATCACCATGCTCAACACTTATTGGCTGTGGGCTAGCCACAAGTACTGTGGGTCACTACGCATGGCTCACTCCACGTACACCATTAAGAGTTAGGGTACGTGTGGCACACTTCCGCTTCCTGGGTTCTGTGCATGTGCACATACACCTTTCCCTTTTGCTAATTTTCTTCATTTCATTTCTGCTTCTAAACTTACTGTTTCTCAGACAGCTAGAAACATAAAATAATTTGATGAATGAATACAGTAACTGATAAACGCCACAGGCAAATAACAGGTTTAAGTGTGTTTTTTCCCATTTACTTTAGAAGGCCATGTGACTGAAGCTAATATTTAAAAAAAAAATCCTGATGATCTGTCCACTTATTATAAAGTCAGTCATTGCCTTTGTCTTATAAAATAACTTATTTTCCTGGTTCAAAAATTTAAAATCCATAGTAATTCACAAGGTACCAGAATTGTGTATTCATTCATTTGCCAAATATTTATTGAACCCTCATGGTATTCCAGCACTTCTGTTGGGCCCTGGGGATTCAATGAAGAATAAGACAGACAAGATTTCTATTGGTGGAGCCTATAGTCTGTTTACAGAAACCATAAATATTTATATCAACTGAATACACATCCCTAAATCAAGAGAATATATGCTATAAAGTAATACAGTGTGCAATGACAGGATATATGAAATAATTCTTAGACTGCATATAAAAAACAAGAACATAAAGAATGCAGAAGGTGGAGAAGGTAAAACTTTAGGTGGGAGAAAATGAAGGGGGATTATAGTCACATTGCAGGAGTACAGAAGCAATAGAGTTAGTTGTAGCTAAGGATGTGCAATTAGTGCCAAACTGTGTGTGGGCCCGACAGAACCTAACACTTCAGGACAGCACAAAGCCGGAGGAGGCAGACCCTGCATTTGCAATGGCAGACAAAGCTGGTCAATAGTTAAGGGGCCCGCCCGTTCGCTCAGACTGCAGTGAAGTGCAGAGATGCCAAGCATATGTTTGAGGTATGTATCTTTCTGTAAATCAGATTCTGTAAATGTGGATGAAATCACTGTTTAGCACCCTTCCTCTGTGGCTTGGTTGTGTTGATAGCTGCATTTAAATGTGACTAGCTGTATTCTGAAACCTAATTACCTGTAGCCTACATGGCGATTCTTCCTGAGAACAGGGCGGAATTATTATGTAGTGCCTTATTCCCCCATTCATTTAATACACACTTGTTAGATATCTGTTTAAATACTGGGACCAATACTAAGCTGTATAAGGTATAAGCGTCGCCTCTAATAAATTTGTAATCTAATAATATAGAAGAGGTAAAAACGTAAAAATAGACCTTGAAAAACTCACAGGGCAATACTTTGCAAAGTAGATTTAAATTCCATAATCTAACAGTAACGTTTCTTCACCTTTCCAAAAAAGAAAGAAAGAAAAGGAAAGGAAAGGAAAGAAAGGAAACATGAATCTGACAGTGTTAATACAGCATATCCTAGTGAAGTACCACAGACATAATATGATATGGGAGGGAGGGAAAAAGATTTTCTTAGCAAAATTCTCTCTATGCATTTCCTTTGTTTAAGAAAAGTCTTCTTTAAAAGGAAACTACTCTCATTTTCCACTGAACTCAGAACCCAGGGGCCGGGTGCCAGAGAGGAATCCAACAAGACAGGGCATGAATTGTGTTGTGTTAATAATTCACACTTGCCTTAGGGAAGTGTGTCTACGCTAGAGTCCTGTACTGTGACTGTAAAACGATTTTCTTTAAACAAACAAATGTATTTACACAAGCTATTTAGTGGGGTGCCCTGATTCTCTCTCTCTGGGAGTTTATTATATCCATATTACTCATTTAATTTTATCTGCATTTAATGCTGACTCACATGCTTGACTCCACATGTGGGAGAGTGAATATGTAGAGAAATCCCAAGCTCCACATGGCATAATGCTTTCGCCCTGCAAATGAACTGCTGGAGTTTAGTGGGAAAAAAAATTCATCCTTTCATTCTAAAAAGGAAATGTGCTGGAAGAGTCACCAAAGAAAAATGGAAATCTCCCGTACCCGGCCTCGCAGGAGCTCATACGCCGTCACCCCCAGGGACCACCAGTCGACTGCAAAGGCATAGCCCACTTCTCTTCTGGAGTTGAACATCTCAGGTGCTGAAAACACAGAGAATTCAGGTCAGTCTTACTCCCTGAGACATTAACAAATTCCTTTCCCCCACACGTTCCTCCTACGGCACATTACGAGGGTGAATAATGGAATAAACACTGTTAGGGATGTTTATCATCTGCTGCTACATTGCTCACAGCAGGCAAATATGTCTAATTTTCTAGTCTCAGTGGACTGATTTGTCACCCAACATACGCGCAAGCACAGGGCTTGGTGGGCAAATTCTGCTCTTATTTATATCATCTGCCTAATAAAAATTAGATCCCATAAGCCCCAAATGTTCAGATGATCCTAAAATTCAAAAGGCTCAGAGGATGGTGTTTTTTGTCTTCATTTGGAAGGTCTGTGCTAAAGGACCCGTATTTGTATTACTGCTGCAAACAGCACTTAGAATTTGATGCACCAGACATTGGATTGCCTCTCCGTCTCAGAGTCATCTACAAGACACCAGGGCAGCATTTTTAGCCTGCTACTACAGGTGGTGAGGGAGGGAGAAAGATGGAGTCGACATTTTGAACAATACGAGGTTTTACATTAGGTGGAAAAACTTACACTTTGTAACACAGTTATTTGAAAGGACTCTCAACAACAAAGCAAAGCTACAGTCAAGTTCGTCCCCCAGTGATGACCCCTTGTTATGCATTCTCTAAGCACTTGGACACACTGTGGACCTTCTCCATCCTGGTCCAGGGACATACCTAGCTTGGACAAAGCACAAAGCAAGGGCAGCTTGCTCATGGCTACATTTCTGGTGTGTCACATTGAACCTGGCATTTAGAATCACTCAACAAAATGTGTTGAATAAATAATGATGACTCAAGGAAACATGGGGCCATTCTGCCTGGGTTCAAAACCTGCCTTGACCACTTATTGTGACCTTGAACAAGTCAGTGGCCTGAACTTGAAAAATCCTCATCAGCAAGGTCAGAATAATAAGCAGGAGATCTTTATAGAGGTGAGAAATCAAATGAGATGCCAAAATCTCAGTTCAGTGCCTGGAACCTAGAAAGTGCTCCAAAAACTAGCTGCCGTTCTGGAGAGGAATGGGGATTTTACTTGTCAAAAGCTATACACAGCTGACCTAACCTCTGGTAGTCGGGGGCTGCCCCTGGACAAAGGGAACTGGTGTGACATGGAGCCTGCACACAGGGCTGACCTACTCAGGGCACTCAAGTCCCAAGTCAAATCCTGTGGACAGCATCCAGATCCGAGGCCCAGGACCGACCCTGACGGGAGGAGCCTGTGGTAGTAGGGCTAGGCAGCCTCATTCCCTGGTGGATCGATCTTCCACACATCACCGCATCCTTCCTGCAAGTCCCGGTTCTCCATTTGTTTGGGAAATAATGGCCCTGACCCCACGGTCCCCCCCCTCCTCCCACTCTCCAACTGGAGGGAATGGGCTTTATTTTCCCTTTCCCTTATCAGTACCTCATAGCCCGTCATCCCAGATACCCGCCCCGGGTGACAAGCCACAGTATCTCAGAGAAGTGGCAGAGAACGCTGAAGGATAAATAGGCTATCGTGCTAAGAGAAAAGCTAACATCTGGGTGTTTTCAATTTGAGAATGTTGTGAACAATGCTGCCATGAACATCCCTATACACGTAAGACTCCTACCAGCCCACGCATCTGTGTAGGGTACAGACGTGTGGGCTTTCGGGGAGCCCTGGAGGATGGAGCTGCTGGGGATGGGACGCCCATCTTTACGTATTTATCCAAGTGGTGGTACCGATTAGCACCGTGACCGGCAGTGTATGAGAGGATTTTTGTGCTCAGCCTCCTTACCCATACTTGGTGTTAACTGACTTTTTGAATTCTGCCAATCCAGTAAGTGTGCACTGATCTTTCACTGTGGTTTAAATGGACATCCTCCTAATTACTAATAAGCCTGAACACATTTTAACATGTTAATTTGCTATCTGGATTTCTGTTATTTGGTTTACAGGTTTTAGAACACCTAGATAGTAGATTCTTGGTCAAGAAATAAAGAAGAAAGGGCCAAAAACCTAATCTGTAAATGTAACGCAATAAAAATAATGAATGCAACTTACAAAAGATATTCTAAATTTCATCTACCAAAAAATACCTGTGAATAATAAAGGTTGTCTAAAAAAAATAAAGACATAGACATGCATCTCATGTATTTAGTTACATTATAAAACTATAATAATTAAGATTTGAAAACCACAGTATGTAGACACTAGTACATAAGGACACTTAGTTTATGATGAACATATTGTAAATCAGTATGAAAAGGGTCTTAGTTGATATGTTGTCTCAAAACAACTGTTCAATGATGTAATAAAAAATAAATTCAGATCCTTGTGACATATCTTCAGGCAGGATTATGTAAATAGGAATAAGAAAAAACATGAAAATATAATAATAAAAATATTAGGTAACCTTATCCAATATCTGAAGGTCCTACTAAGGATAGCATCAAAGATAGAAACTATAAAAAAGAAGAATGGTGTGATGATGTTAGAAAAATATTTCTTTATATGAAAAATGTCATAAGGACAATAGCAAACTGAAAGGTTGGAAATCATATTTATAACACATAGGATACACTATAATATTCTGAGTTTATAAGGGGCTAGAATTTTTATATAACAAGATTATATAATTGAGAAGAAATAGCAGTATAGGATAAAAATATTAACACCCTGATAGAAAATGGGCAAAGAGCATGCACAGATAATTTACAGAATAAGTCAGAGAATTGTACTATTAGTTTCATAATGAGGGACCATTTTAAATCATCTTTTCAGGAAGATTAAAGATATTCATTGTTCAACTCTGCTGAAAATGCAGGAAAGTGAATATCCTCAGACACTTCCAGAATGAATGAATAGAAATCAATGCGGATTTTTAGGAGAAAACATAATAACACATAACTATCCACTGACCAGGAATTCTTTGAATGGGAATTTATCACAGACATAAACCAACTGTAGGACCTATTTCTGCTAATAGGAGTTTTATTACACATTTACTTGTATTTTTTTAATTTAAACTTTAGTTAACATACAGTGTAATATTGGTTTCGGGAAGAGAATTTAGTGATTCATCACCTACATACCACACCCAGTGCTCATCACAAGTGCCCTCCTTAGTACCCACCACCCACCTATCCCATCTCCCACCCACATCCCTCCATCTACTCTTGGTTCTCTATCTTTAAGAGTCTTTTCAGGTTAGTTTCCCTCTCTTCCCTCCCTGCCCTTCCTCTAGCTCTATTCGCCTACGTTCACCTGTTTTGTTTCTTAAATTCCACAGATGAGTGAAATAATATGTATTTATCTTTTTCTGACTGACTTATTTCACTTAGCATAATACCTTCTGGCTCCATCCATGTCATTGCAAATTGCAAGATTCATTCTTTTTGAAGGCTAAGTAATATCCCATTATATATTTATACCACATCTCCTTTATTCATCTATCAGTCGATGGACATTTGGGCTCTCTCCATAGTTTTGCTATTGTTGGTAATGCTATAAACATTGGGGTACATGTACCCCTTTGAATCTGTATTTTTGTATCCTTTGGATAAATACCTAATAGTGCAATTGCTCAATCATAGGGTAGTTCTATTTTTAATTTTGTTGAGGAACCTCCATACCGTTCTCCAGAGCGGCTGCACCAGTTTGCATTCCCACTAACAGTGCAAGGGGGGTTCTTCTTTCTCTGCATCTTTGCCAACACCTGTTGTTTCTTGTGTTGTTAATTTTGGCCATTCTGACAGCTGTGAGGTGGTATATCGTTATGGTTTTGATTTGTATTTCCTTGATGATGAGTGATGTTGAGTAGTTTTTCATGTGTCCATTAGCCATCTGGATTTCTTCTCCAGAAAAGTGTCTATTCATGTCTTCTGCCTATTTCTTAACTGGGTTGTTTGTGTTTTAGGTGTTGAGTTTGAGAAGTTCTTTATAGATGTTGGATACTAACTTTTTATTAGACGAATGAAACTGGACCACTTTCTTACACCATACACAAAAATCACAAAAATAAATTCAAGTGGATGAAAGACCTAATGTGAGACAGAAAACCATCAAAAACCTAGAGAACACAGACAGTCACCTCCTTGACCTCGGCTGGAGCAACTTTGTACTAGACATGTTGCTGAAGGCAAGGCAGACAAAAGCAAACATGAACTATTGTGACTTTCTCAAGGTAAGAAGCTTCTGCACAGTGAAGGAACCGATCAACAAAACTATGGAATGGGAGAAGATATTTGCAAATGACATATCTGATAAAGGGTCAGTATTTATATTTCAAAATAAAAAACAAGCTAACACTCAATAATGAGGAATTGGTTAAATTTAATTCAGTCCTCATGTTTAAGCATGTGATCATTACAAATGATAGTTATATATATACGGATATGGGAAAATAAGCAGAGTTTCATTTGCGAAGACCCAGGCTCTGGAGTTGGAGAGAAACAAGTTGCATTTTTGGCTGAGGCAGGTTTATAGAATGGAGGCAGAGAGGTTGCACAGCATAGCAGAGTGGAGGCTCTGAGCCTTGCGGCTGTCTCCCTAGCTTCACCTTAGGCAAAGTGCTTAATTTCTCAGTTTGCCTATTGCAAGTGGAAATAACCGGAGGATTGGCCTCACGGAAGTTTTAGTTTAAACAATGTAACACACACACTTGGAACAGTGCTGGGTACACAGGAAGGCCTCCGTCAATGTCAGCCTTTGTACCTTCACCATCCTCACCATCATCCACACCATAAGTGCCATGGCTCAAGATGGTTTTAGATGTGGGTTTAACTTCTTGTTTGTTACTTGCTGTGTGATAAGGTTCTTGTCACTTCATTTCCTGGCCTGATTGTTTTTTAATCTGTGAAATCAGAATAATAGTAAAGCCTATTTCATAGGGTCGCTTTGAGAATATACTGGTACAGTAGATGTTAAAAGCTTCACAAAGTACTTGGGCCATCATAAATGCTCATTATATGATGTCTGTTGCTATCATGCTATAAAGTGAAAATTTAGAGTACAAAAATTCAGTATGATCCAACTTCTAAAAAAGAAAAATGTGTGTGTGTGTGTGCGTGTTGTGCGTGTGCACAGATAAAAAGGTCTGGAAGGAAAGCATAACTATCTACAAGTAGACGAATTAATCTAACTGCCTTTTGCTTATCAGCATTTTACAAGTTTGCCATAGTGAACTTGTTTTGTTTTTAACTGGGAAGAGAAGAATGCTTTAATTGGTTAAGCTCTAAATGATCTGAATTACATGCACACAGAGGTAGGGGTGAGGGCGAGGAAGAAGAGCAGGGAACAAGGAGCTAAAAGATTCGGAAGGGAAGGTGGTTTGGAACTACCCGACTGCTCATCCTCACCTCCCCAGAGAAAAACCACTGTATACGGTAACGGGCCCGGCATCTCCTCTTAGTAGATGTCATATGTTCCTATAATCATCAGTATTTCATCCTAGCTTTCTTCCTTTCTCCTTAGAATATTTTTTTCTTTCTATAACCGCTAACTAGTACTATTAAATGGGTACAATTTATACCCATTTGTGCTCCCACAGGAGCACTACTATAAAATGGATACTGGTGAATGTCTGTTATTTAGATATTACCAAATTATTTGGAGCATAGTTTTTAAAAAAGAAAAAGCAGACTTCTACCTATGACATCTCTCAGAAGGACTCTTACCCAAAAACCAAAGACAAGGGCAACCATTGGATCAAGAGTTAAGGGATGACAAGTCCTCATTTAAAAAAATGTTTTATTTATTCTTGAGAAAGAGAGAGAGAGAGAATGAGCAGGGGAGGGGCAGAGCGAGAGAGGGACACAGAATTGAAAGCAGGTGCCAGGCTCTGAGCTGTCAGCACAGAGACCAATGCAGAGCTAGAATTTGTGAACTGTGAGATCATGACCTGAGCCGAAGTTGGACGCTTAACCGACTGAGCCACCCAAGGGTCCCAACAGAACCTCACTTTTAATGAAACAGGAAACCCTTCTACTAGTCTGGCTTCCCTAAATTGACTTACAATCTTTTAAGGACCACAAAGAATTTCTAAAAAATATTTCTGCCTTTATCTCTCTCTCAGGGAGAAGCTTGACTTTCTAAAGTCAGACAGAGCTTACTTTAAATCTAGGCTTTTTTTTTTTTTAATAATTACCCATGTGATCTTGGGCAAATTACTTAGCTTCTTATTTCCTCATTGTAAAATGGTGATAATTATAGTCTGCCTCATAGAGTCATTGAGAAAAAATAAATGAGTAAATGAATGTTAAATGTTTAACACATTGTCTGGCCCACAGAAAGCTTTAATAAATATTAGTAATTGTTAATTATAAGGGTGAAGGTGGAGAGGCGTAGAGAACTTTGAATGCATTCCAATTTCCTAGTTCCGTGTTGTGAAAGGACTCGAAATGCCAAATTTGAGGAGAATTAAATTATACGGATATTGTATTTAAAATCACTGGGGAGAGAAATGAAGGGTAGCTCCTTTACCCTTCTCACCATGGAAACCAGGCCTAGAAAACCCAGATGCACATTCTGATTTGGCTCCAAGAAAATAGCCCCTAATATGGAAACCCAGGAAACCTGCAGAATAAATTCATCAGAGCAGCAGGCTCAGATAGTCCCTTTTATCATCTGAGTACTGGGGGTTTTAGGCAGAAAATAGGCTGAATTATATGTGTCCATTATTTGAGAAGTGACAAAGGAGATTTATTCCCCCCGCTGGTAATAGGAAGCCAGGAAATTTGCAGTTGTTCAAGTATCATCTAAAATAAGACTCATTTTGTTCCCACAGAGGATTTCGTTCTCTTGGAAAGTGAGGTGGTCCTGCATGTAGGAGTTTTATTTTACTCTCTCTAGCCACATGAGGAAGAGAATGAGATGTTAAAAGAAGTGGCTTTGCTCTTACCCTCGATTTCCAGTTCCGATATTTTGCTCATAAATTACTCTGACCATATCTAGCCATTACAGTCCGTCCTACCTCCTAATTCCACTGGCTTAACCAGTGGCATCATCTGCTCTAAGCTTCTCAACTAATTAGGGTAGAAGCATGAATAGTTTTTAATCCTTTCATCAGTTGCCAATAACTATGCAGTGTCTTTCTTCCCCTTTTTGTTGGGTAGGGGGCTCCCTCAAAGATAGTTCAATCTGTCGCTTAAAACATTTAAATTCTTTTTGCTTCTTAAAACATCTACTGTGGATACTTTAAGATGCAGTCCCATGAATTTAAAGACTAATGTAGTATCTCATCCAGGGTTTACCCATATCATGCCGCTGGATTCAGCCATTCTGATGTGGAGATAGCCGATCTGTCTCTCATATCCCTTCTCCCTTTTCTTTTCTTTTTTTTTTTTAATGTTTGTTTTTGGTTTTGTTTGTTTTGAGACAGAGAGAGATGGTGCAAGCAGGGGAGGGTCAGAGAGAGAGGGAGACACAGAATCTGAAACAGGCTTCAGGCTCTGAGCTAGCTGTCAGCACAGACCCCAATGTGGGGCCCGAACCCACGAACCATGAGATCATGACCTGAGCTGAAGCTGGACGCTTAACCAAGTGAGCCACCCAGGTGCTCCCCCTTCTCTCTTTTCTTACAAAGTACCATTTATTTTAGGACATAGAAGAAGGATACTGCAGGCAGACTGATCCTAACACAAATGCCCTGTCCCTGCCCCCAAGGTGATCTCTCTTTAGTTGCTTCTAGTAGCCGTCCTGGCTCACGATCTGTAGCAGAGCTTCTCAACCCTGGCTGCATGGCAGCATTACCTGAGGAGCTTTAAATGACCCTACCCTTGGGTGTCACCTCCGAGATTCTGGTATAGTTGAGCACTACTAGAACTGGTGGTGTTTCCAGTAAGCCACAGTGACAGGAACCTCCCTCCCTTAGGGACTGGAGGGGTCCCGAAAAACCGGATCCCATCCTGTGGCTAATCCACACCCCTCATCACACACTGCTTCCTATCTGTTTCCTGATATTATGGTCCCCAGGAAGACTGAACTCCAAATTTATCAACCCTCCAGGGACAGAACAGGCTCCGTTGGTCCCAGGAGCAGTGAGCAAGTGCAGTGACAAACCAGACCTTGAAGAAGACTGGAGAACCAGGTCATTGTTCTCACAGCCGCACACAGACTTTATAGACAATTCTCTTGACGTCTGACTCACCTGTCCTGAGAATAGTGGGGAGAGGAGAAAAGTCCTTCTTGCTGACCACCTTTGGGGAAAGGGCCACAGTTCTATCTTTACATTTCTGGGGGCAGGGAAGAGGCAGGGCTAATTTGGCCAGAATGGTGTCTACACACAGACGCCATCTCCAACAACAGCACTTAGAATTTGCAGTAATTTGTAGTGTTAATATAATCTAATGTGAGCCCTTGTTGGCAATTCCAGCACCTAACTTTACCCTTTTAGTCTCCCTCTGGACATATGTTGAATCTTCAGGAAAAATCCACTTCCTCATCTTTCAAAAGCAGAACTCATGGGTTTGTCGTGGTGTTAAAACTAAGAGTAAAATGGCAAGTGGGAGGCACTGTGTGAACTTTACAGCCCTGTGTATGCAATGCAGGGTCATGTAAGTGATGGGTATAGTAATACTTATGTCACTTATTACCATCTGATTTGTTAGCGCATCTTACTTCGACTTGATTCTATGTGTCGAAATTCTTCTCCCTAGAAAGTAAGCTCCATGAGCTGGACACCTTGTGTGTTTTGCTCACTGCAGAGTGACCAGGGCCTGGTACCCTGCTAAACACACAGAGGCAATTAGTAGATACTTATTCAATCAACTACTATTCTTTGCTAGGAAGCGAGTAGAAGCTGTCCTAAAGAACTCATAAAACAGTGTTTCAGAGCTGTCATCACTGGCCCTCCTGAATCAAGATCAGATGGGGTGGTTGCTAAATGGAGAATCCAGAGGCTCCCCTCCAACCTGGGAAATCAGAAGCTCTCCAGGTAAAGTTAGAGAGGGGCTTGGCATTTCTAGCTGCAAGTGCCTACAGATTATTGGACCCGGACTAAATATCTACCAGATGAAAAACGAAAGCCTTGCTCTTTAACCCCGCCGCTCGTGAAGCCCATACCCATGTAAGGCTTGGTGCCCGCCATGGTGGTGAGCCTCGTCTCCCTGGGCAGCATCGCCGCGATGTTGAAGTCTGTGATGTGCACGTGCCCTGGCGAGACAAAAGCACCACACAGAATGTTAAGTCCCATTCCACCCAGTGCCGCAACCATGCTTCTCCCTGAGAGCTTCTGGAAGCTTGGTCTGTCAGTTCTTGCACGCCTGTTGCCACTGGGTACAGGCCGAGCAGCACCATCATTCTGCCTTCGAGGCCAGGAGGGTGTTCAGCTGCAACTCTCCAGTGGCCAGAACACGTATGCCAAACTGAGGATCTGATGGTCAGCCTGCCGCTCAGTCTCTCTACCCCAGGCGGTCAAGGGCTCACACTCTGGTAGTTCTACTTACAGTGTTAATGTTGGTAACATTTTACAGTGGTATCACCTGCGAGCATCAAGAGGGAGGCAGCCAAAAGCTATTCTAAGTATCACATTTCCAAGCATTTTCCAGTGTCTCCTATGGGATTTTTTCCTCTAGAGCTAAATATCATTATTACAAAGCTGACATAAATGTGGATATATGGGTTTTTTTTTTTTTGCCAAAAAAGAGTCCTTTCTCCCCCTCGTCTTTCTGAAATATTATTAGCATTTTGTTGTGATAGTTTAGGTTGTCCTCTGTCCTCCCCCAACAAAATGTTTAGAGGGAAGGCTGGGGCCAAAAAGTCAAGTTTAATTTGTAAAGAGGCTGTATAATGAGCCCAGGCCCAGGCCCTTTCCTATATTGAACTCAAGTTTCCTTTTGCAAAACAGAAAAAGAAAGAAGAAAGAAAGAGAGAGAGAGAGAGAGAGAGAGAGAGAGAGAGAGAAAGAAAGAAAGAAAGAAAGAAAGAAAGAAAGAAAGAAAGAAAGAAAGAAAGAAAAAAAGGAAGGAAAGGCGAGGAGAGGAGAGGGGAGGGGAGGGGAGGGGAGAGGAGAGGAGAGGAGAGGAGAGGAGAGGAGAGGAGAGGAGAGGAGGAAGGAAGGAAGAAGGAAGGAAGGAAGGAAGAAATGGGTGCGCTAGATCATCTCTAGGGTCTCTCTCAGCTCTGACACTCATGGCCACAGAGTGGAAGTCATCCCTTCATCTCTGCGAGCAGCACGCCCTGCAGACAGTGTTAGGGTCCCTGCATTTCCAGCTGGAAGGAGGACCAGGGCAGTAGCAGAAGCTCGGGGAGACAAGCCCGTTATGTTAGCTGTTGGCACAAAATTCATGTGCTTTTGGAGGACCTTGAAGTGTTGGCATTTCCATTTACGTGCTCTGTGGTTGTGATGAGACACGGCTGTAATTGGGGGAGATGTCATCTGATCCTTCTCCCACATCCACGGTCCACACTCCCCACTGCTGAACTCCTCAATCTGCTCCCTCATGGCACCCAGTCTCTGCTAAAAGCAAATCTCACTGCCTTCCTTGCTGGGGTTTTGTTTTGTGCAAAATAGTGCTTTGTGTTGTTTATGTGATGACATTTTAATAAAGTAAGAATAACAAGCGTCAGGCTGAAAGTGAAGTTATTCTTGCCTGAATGGTACCAAAAGCTGATTCTATGTTTAATGTTTGAGAAGGGGAGGAGAGAAAGAGTGAGTGTGGAAGGGTCAGAGAGAGGGGGACACAGAACCCAAAGGAGCCTCCAGGCTCTGTCAACACAGACCCTGACACAGGGTTTAAACTCACAGACCATAGGATCGTGACCTGAGCCAAACTCAGATGCTTAACCAACTGAGCCACTCAGGCATCATTGCCAGCAGCTGATTCTGGGAGCTCTTCTCTCACAGTCTAAATTGTCTCCGTTTTTTTATTTCGTTCTCCCCATGGGTCATGTGCAAGGGGCTCATTGATCCAAATTAAGTCAGCCTGGAGTCTTGGTAGTTAAGTGCCTGTTCTGTGGAGTCAGAATGCCTGGCTTCAAGTCCACATTCTACCACTAACAAGGTGTATGACCTTAAAAAGGTGACGCCTTCTCTGTGAAGTTGGAATGATAACAGGAATTTTCTCATGAGTGCATTGGGGAGACCAGATAAAATAATACCGTGGAAGACTTAGGTCAGCGTTTGGAAAGAAGAAAGTGTTCAACTGTTGCTATTTCTCATGGTCAGAAACTCCAGTGCCATTTTGCCAAACGCACATGCCTGGCTGGCCCCCACTCTGAGCAGTGGGGTGGTAGGAGAGCCAGGGATCTGGGTGACAAACAACCAGGAGCTCCCCAGGTGATTCAGAAGAGCAGCCACGCATGTGATCCTCTAGTCTGAGTGCATGTCCCACGCCAGCTCCAAGCCTGCGATTATCCATCCTCGTGCGGCAAGGAAAGGGAGAGGCTGTGTTCGAGCCATGTGGTTCTGAAAGTGTGGTCCCCCTTCCAGCAGCACCAGCAACACCTGGAAACTTGTTAGAAATGCAAATTTTGGAGCCCTACCCCCAGCCTCCCCGGTGATTCTGATACTCAATAAATTGGGAGAGCATTCTTCTAGAGTGAGACCCAGCTTGGAAGAAGACCCTGAGCCGGTAAGTAGGTGTTATATATCTTTTGAATTTGGTTGAAGGAATGTTGAATGGTATTTTTCAGTAGTCTTTACATTTATTTGATTAATGGTCATTTTCAAACAGGGTAGCCAAGTGAAATAGTCCCTACTTAACAGAAAAGTTGTTTGTGGTTAATTTCCCAGGGCTCGGAGGGAGCAGAGCTGGGATTAGAATCAAGGAGTTTGTCCAGGCCCCCGTTATTGGGTTACGAATCTCCAGAAAACTTTTTGTGCTTTATCTCAAGACCAAAAAGCTGGATAAACTGAAACAACCACTTGTGGGTGGCTCAGAGTTTGTCGCCCGGCCAGGGTGCACAAGGAAGGGTGGGGAAAAAATGTCTGAGGGCCAGGACCAGTGGCCTGGTGGTCTTAGCCAAACAAGACAAGCAGAACTCCATGGAGCCCATGGACACTGGGCCGAAACCACAGGGCCAGGGCCAGGATGCTGCCATACCTGGCGATCTCTCTGCTGGGTGCCCTCCTGGGCTCACAGGGGAAGGCTCAGTTGCCCACAGGAATTGCCTTGGAAATGAGTGACTGTGAGGCCAGGACTTTACTCAGAGTTTTTCAACCTCTTGGACCTGGTAATTCTTTGCTGTGGGGACTGTCCTGTGCATTGCAAGAAGTTCGCTAAGCCCTAACTTCGACCCACTGGATCGTAACAGCACTTCCCACTTCTGGCTGAAAACCTGACAATCAAAAATGTCTCCAGACATTGCCACATGTCGCCTATGGGGACAGGAAGAAGAGCTAAACCATCCCCAGTTACAATCTCTACTTGAATGTCCCTTTCAGGCACAAGGCTCAAAAGGTCCTTATTAGGTGCCCTAGAAACGCAGTTTTGTCTTTTCACCTCTGTACCTTGAGACATATGGTCACATTAAAAATCTAAGTTGATATGGGGTGCCTGGGTGGCCCAGTTGGTTGAGTGTCTGACTTCGGTTCAGGTCATGATCTCACGTTTCATGGGTTCGAGCCCCGCATCGGGCTCTGTGCTGACAGCTAGCTCAGAGCCTGGAGCCTGTCTTTGGATTCTGTGTCTCCCTCTTTCTCTGATCCTCCCCTGCACGTGCTGTCTCTCAAAAATAAATAAAAAACATTAAAAAATTTTTTTAAATCTAAATTGATAGTAGTGAGTCACTTACTTCAGCTGTCGTTACTGTCACGATAGACTTTTTTCTCACTATGCCTGTGTTCCGCCTGGGGATCTTTCTCAACACAGCTCTCCAGGATGCCATAACTAGTCAGCTGGTGTTCCCCAACTTTCAAACATTTCCACCACCCGAAAATGTTGAAAGTGTGTGTGCCACATCTTCCTTGGATTCCTGTTTAAAATGCATATCCTTGGGCACTACCAGAGACTGAATGAATTTGATTGAGACTTGTTGAATTTGAGTACAGGGTGTTACTTGTTTTAATCTCTCTCTCCATTTTTATAGATCAATATATATATTTATAAATATATATTTTGTAATGTATATTATATATGAGTATATAATGTATATATGATATAATGTATAATACAATGTATTATAATATACACTATATATTTTATAAATAACATACATCATATATATTTTATATATTATATATGTAATATATCACACACATGTGATATGTACATTATATATACATTTATATAATATATAAAATATACAATGTATATGTTATACACTGTATTATACATTGACACATACATATTTATATACATATTGTATATAATTATAATGCATTAAATACAAATATATAAAATACATTTATATAAGTATATAAATTATATATATAAATACATATATACAGTTTTTTCCTTGAAAAGATGCTGTCCACTTGATGTTTAGGCCCATTTTGGGACTCTGCAAGGAAGAAGCTATTCAGTAGGAGGCTTAGTTCTTCATACCCCCAGACTGGGGTTTTGCTTTCTTCGGTTCCCTGGGACTAGGGATGATATTAAGGAAACTAAATTATAGATGGTGCCATAATTGTCATTTTCCCATATATGACAGGCAGACATTATTTCACCATTTATATGCAATAATAAATTATTCAGGAAATAAATGCAGCATTTATTTCCTGAATAATTTAAGACAACACAAAAATTTAGACAGTATGGAATTGACAGAATTGGATGGGGTACTTCAGTTGGTAGGATATAAAAATATATATCAGAACAACTGATTACGAGCTGTCGAAGATCTACTGCCAGCCCCAGCTCTGAGACAGCAAATGAGACATGTGGGGAGAACAGTAACAGGTGTGCTCTAAATTAAAAACATTTTTTCATCAAATTCTGAATGTTCGCTGACATGGTGGAAAGATTCTCCTTTTTACAAAAGGATTTAGCGCCTTTAAATCAGTCTTTTCTGATGAGTATGAACGAGTATGAATCAGGAAGAACTAAACAGAGTTTCTCCTATCACTGACGGGTGCTGAATTAAAACGGAGGCAGTGTGGTGTAACGCACAGCTCACCTCGAGGGACAGGCTTCAGAGGATGTCAGAGACAGGCAGTTAGCATTCACGCTGCTAACATCCCCGTGCCAACGATGCATTGGACGGCCCATCGGGGGTGCCATACTATAAACGTGGACCGAGAGGGCAAATGGCGGTTTCATATAGGAGACATGAAAAATCACGCCCCAAGTCACTTAAAAAGGCACACGTCAATTTGTGGGTCAGGTGATTCTCACCAGAGCAGCTCTATAATATGAGCTCGGAGTTGAAAGTTACCAGGAATGTGTTCATTTAAGAATGGTTAGTTACAGTCCCCGAGCAATGTCTGAAATCCTTAGTTTTTCTGAAAAACAGGTGAATAACCTTAAAAAATTTTCTTCAGAAAGGGGTCCCTGGGACAGTGTTTGGGGAATAGCCCCCTGTTTGTTTGTGTCTATCCCATTCACTATCCTCTCCCTTCCCAAAGAGTGGTTCTCTTATTGCCTGTGGTTATTCTCAAGGTGAGTTCAGGATGAGAAATAAAGTAAAAAGTCCTCTTAATTCCTTGTTGAAACCCAAAAACTTCTGAATGGAAGCATCAGTATACTAGGGAACAGGTGCAGACTGGGATGGCCACGCCCACTCCGCTAGGCAGCAGAGCCCAGCCTGCCCAGCCTTAAAATGCTCTGATAACTGGACTTAGCCCCCTGTGCACAGGAGGGAAAAGCAGAATAGATCATTGAAGGTGTTGCCTGAGAATCAGGGCTGAAAAAAATGGCTTGAACACAAGCCTAACTAGTAGATGCACAGAAGATTTGGAATATCCCTTCTGGAATCAGAAGAATTTTTTAGTAAAGACAGGTAAATGCCCAGCTTTCAGTGAGTACCTAATACAGGCAAAGCCATGTAAAACAAGATGCTGAAGCCTAAGCTTCTTTCTTTAGACTTAGGGGACAAGGCCACTATTACCTCATGGAATGATATTAATATTTAACTTCTGAGTGATTTTCTTATGGCAGGCACTGCAATCAAGCGGTTTATAAATAGTATGCTCGTTTGTTTTTACAGTGACTCTAAGAATTAATTACTCTTTTGGTTCCTCAAAGAACTAAGATTCTGAGAAAATTTAGACAGTCTATTGAAACTCTCAGAGCTAGTGAGGGGGTGAACTAGGCTTTGAACTTAGGCAATTTGGCCTAGGATCCACACTCGTAACTACAATATTATACAATTATACTTCCACAAGGGTGGTTTCTTTTTTTAAGTTAATTTTCTTTATTAGACTGAGAATGAGAGAGAGAGAGAAAGAGAGAGAGAGAGAGAGAGGTGAGGGCAGAGGAAGAGAGAGGGAGAATCCCAAGCAGGGCTCGATCTAGCAACCATGATATCATGACCTTAGCCGAAATCCAGAGCTGGATGCTTGACCAACTAAACCACTCAGGCGCCCACAACAGTAGTTTCTAAGAGCAGGTAAACTTCAAGATGAATTTATTTCTGGACTTTTCTCCTAATCTACAATCACCAAGCTGACAAGAAAATGAGGAGAAAGAAATCAAAGGAGAGAAAATAGGATGACTTGATGGTAGAAATAAGACGAAGCCCTGTTTGAGGCTCAGGATTAAAACATTGTTCTCTGAACGGAAGGTAAATCTTGAAAAGGGTTTGGTCAGTAGGACCCGTGTGTCTCCCTTCGGGGCCTCGACAAATGGTAGAGCAATCTGTTGTACATAAAGTCAACCAGATAAGGGAGCAAGTGGGGACAGAACCCCAAGTTGTGCAAAAGTGGCCTCTCTGGGTGAGAGAAGGGGCCCCCTCAAAACTCTGAAGCTCCACCGAGTTTATCTGCACCAGGGTGGGCGAGGCCCCTGCCTCCGTAAGGCTGGGCAGCCGGTATTCTCCTGAAAGTCACCTTCATGCTCAGTCTCGCTATTGCTCACATTTCTGAGATTCTGAGCGTCTGCTCCCAAATGTCAGAAGTAGTGAAGGAAAGGAAGAAATTAGGCCCTGGAAGGAAGTGGAAAAAATCTTTTTAGACAGTCCATAAATAAATAATGACCCTGAGCTTTGAAATTAGAGGTCATACACAGAAGTGTTTCTTAGCCCTCTGAGCACAGGTAGGGGCTGGCAAATCAGGTGTAAAACGCACCCAGGTAAATAAGTAATGAGCGGCTGATGGTGCCTGGGAGCTTCAGCCCCACCGTAAACCCCTTTTGTAAAAGTCAAATGAATAAGGAGCTGTGCACCTTTGGGACTCCCTCATCCAACAGCTTCCTAAACACACAAGAAAGCTCTTCCTGCCATTTATATCATGAAGGCTGTGTGTCCTACACGTCTGCCCTCCTGTGCCAATATACCCAAACATACATTACAGTAACACTGGGGGGCGCCTGGGTGGCTCAGTCGGTTAAGCGTCTGACTCTGGCTCAGGTCATGATCTCACGGTTCGTGGGTTTGAGCCCCGTGTCAGGCTCTGTGCTGACAGCTCAGAGCCTGGAGCCTGTCTTCAGATTCTGTGTCCCCCTCTCTCTCTGACCCTCCCCTGTCTCTCTCTCTCTCAAAAGTAAATATTAAAAAAAATTAAAATTAAAAAAATATTGGGAAGAGATGCCACACATTAATCACCCACTGGTCACTGTCATCTTGCCATACCCCTGTATTAGTTTCACATCTGGGTGCAACCTCCCCTGTTTACTTTCTCTTTTTCTTTAAACTCGCTGTTTTTTTAATTTCAAAATTAATTCAAAAAAACAAAAAAAATTGTATTTAAATCCAAGTTAGTTAACACATTTCATTCTTTTTGATTGCATAGTAATATTCCATTACATATTGCATCTTCTTTATTCAATTGTAAACTGACTCTTTTTTCACTTAGCTGAAAGATCTTTGAACAGAAAACTAGAGATTTCTTCTGCAGATGTACAACTATGTTTGCCTCCTAAGGAGAACAGCATAAAAGTAGGTGCAAGGAGAACAAATGAGTGTCGCTAATAATTCAGTAGATACTCTTGCCTGCCAAGTGCTCTAACCTTGGGGCTTTTCTGTGTTTATAAAAACAGAGAGATGATTTTTATAAAGATAGGCAGATTAGCACCAATCAAAACTGTGATGGTTTTCTTGAAATCAATAGGAGGGAAGATAACTGAAAGGAGAGTAACCTTTTCTATGATATAAATATAATGTTACTTAAGGGTATCCTGGGGTGCTGTGCCGCCGCTACAATGATTAGTCCTCCCAGACTGTCCCGCCCCCCGCCACCGTCTGCACACAGAGCTCAGCTGGCTGGACCACGCAGGCCTGTCCCACATGCAAGTCATGTTGATTGTGAACAAGTCGTTGACTTACCATGTTCATCAAGCAAAATATTGTCAGGCTTCATATCCCTAGGAAAGTAAAAGGAAAAGAGAAAGTTGCTCATAATCAAACAACAATAGAACTAAAGGGTAGAATTGAACACGCACCAGAGTGCGCAGTGGGGCTACAACAGCGAGCTAGCCCATAATCATTCATGGTCTCATCCAGTTCCCACAGCGAATCTCTGACATGGCGACCAGTTACACCCCCAGTTTCTAGATCAGAAAACAGGGGCTCAAAGAGGTTAAGCACTTAATGTCAGGTCATAGAGTAGGTAAATGGGAGAACTGGGCCTTGAGCCTGAGTCTCTCTCATTCAAAGGCTAAGACTTTTCTTTTCTGTAGAGTACTTTACACATGTAAATAGAGCTCCTAGGGTCATATGAGCAATTAAATTGCCATAAGGTAGTAGTAGTATCATTTTCATCGGTGTCACTCTAAAGTCAAGAAAACAAGGAAACCAAAAACAAAACAAGGAAAGAAATAATCTCTCAGGTGGTTATAGTTTAAACCTGCAGAGATGAGTCTTTTTAAGGATGATGCAACAATGCCCCTGGTTCCTTAGGAAATAGGATGGCTGGGGTAGTTAAAGGAGTTGGAGATCCTTAAATCCACAGGAGGGGACAAAATTCACCGTCTTCCAATGCAGGGAGTAGTGTGATGGTAAATACTTAGAGGCATGGCCCACCGGTTGTCAAAGTCCTCAGACACGAGTAGGAGCCTAAGCGGCACCGCTCCATCGGAGGACGGCGCCGGCGTTCCTAGGGGCCCTCGCTCCTGTGGGCTCAGCTTTCCACCGCCCTTCTCTAATGGACCACGAAAACCCTTCAACCTAAACTCACAAAAGCCATTAAAGACGAAATTCTGAAATACGTTTTAGGGGCACATTTTCAGCCTAGTCAAGTGGCTTTTATATCGCCAGAATAAGGTGACCTTAGTCTTGGACAGAGACTGTCAGGGTCCTCTTTTCTTGAAACTGTTCATAAACAACAAGCCCCTTGTCTACAAGTAGGACGAAGTAAATGCCACACTGCGTGCATGTGCATGGGCCGTCTCATGAACTTGGACTATCTTCTTATTTTGCTCGGTAGGTTCTAGATTTGTAAGTGATCACCTGCATCCGTGGCACATTCTCCGGTGCAGGGTACAGTTGGCTAGAGAGAGAGTGTCGGGGGTTTCAAACGGTTTGTTTCTTCCTTTTTAAATTTTTTTTTTAAAGATTGTACAGACTGTCGCAGAAGCCTAGGAACTATTGTTTGTATGTTTTCATTAAATTTTTTAATGTTTTTTCATTTTTAAGACGGGGGGGCAGAGAGAGAGAGAGAGAGAGGGAGGGAGGGAGGGAGGGAGACACAGAATCCGAAGCAGGGTCCAGGCTCTGAGCTGTCAGCACAGAGGCCAATGTGGGATCAAACTCACAAGCTGTGAGATCATGACCTGAGCTGACATGGGATGCTCAACCGGCTGATACCCCTCAAACAGCACGTTTCTATGGCTAAACTCTCCATATTGCAAACTCAGTCACAAACACTTTGGTGGATTCCATTGTTTCAAGAATTGTCAAAACTCACTTGTATGAGACCAAGTCCCTTTTATAATCTGGCTCCTGTGCTCCAGCCGCACAGAAGCACCTGTGGTCTCCCACATGCTCCCTGCACCATCGCCCCACTTTCTGCTGTTTTTTTACCTGAATCGGAGCTCTCTCACCACTGTCCTCAGAAAAAGCAGATTCACCCCTCACCCCACAGCTCCAGTGTCACTTCTTGTAGGAAGCCTTCCCTGAATTTCCAATTCTGAGTCACTGGCCCCTCCTACTACATGCTTTGCATGGAATACTTCTTCCATCATACATTTTTCATGCTTATATGTATTTTTTTTCTCCAACTGGATCATAAACTGCTTGATGTCAGGGATGGTTTCTAGGTTAATGTCAAGTTCCACTCCATGGACGCACAGTGCTTGATAGTCAATAAATGAATGTTTAGTGATACCAGGAGAATTTCTAGTGCATTCAGGAAGGTTAGTCCTAACAGTGCATACTCAGAGCATTAATGGTGCACTGTCACACACTCTTGGTAATCCAAAGTTCAAGGTAAATCGGGTATTGGGCTCTGGCTCCTTCTTTCAGATCTGTGTCCCATGACCATCAGTTATTTTTTGACAGGCAAAAAGGAGACAACGAGAGGGTGTCTAGGTTGCTCGGTCGGTTAAGTGTCCAACTTCAACTCAGGTCATGATCTTGCGGATCGTTGAGTTCAGGCCCTGCGTCAGACTCTGTGCCGACAGCTCGGAGCCGGGAGCCTGCTTTGGATTCTGTGTCTCCCTCTCCCTCCGACCCACCCCAACTCATACTCTGTGTCTCTCTCTCTCAAAAATAAGTAAACATTTAAAAAATTAACAAAACTAAACAGGAGACAATGAGAAACCCTGCCAGGAGGCAAGACATCTGGGTGGTGGCAAGGTTAGCAAAATGATTTCTTTGCCTGAACTTATGAGGGTTTGGTGGGAAAAAATTGCTGTGGGTTGGACACTTTGGGAACTCTCTATTAAATCCTTGGGCCTCATTTTTCTTATTTATCAAAGCTACATATCATTGTATCTACTACCTTTTCCAGGAGCGACCTTGGAGCTTAAAGAATAATACAGAGATCAGAGAGGTAACCGTTAGGTAATGTGATACTTCATACTGCAATCTTACATTCATGTATTCATTGAATATTTATCTACTTTGATAGCCACTGTGCTAGAACATAGGGAATATAAATGAGATATGGTTCTCTCTGGGATACAGAGGATAAGAAAGGCTCATAAGGAACCAGACCAGAAGGACTATAGTAGAAAAGGAGCACATTTACTGCTAAATTCAGAGAAGGACTCTGAGGAAAATATAGGGCAAATTTTTAATAAGTGGTCTTTTGACATAAAAATATATTGTATAAACATAGATTCTGAGTACATAGTTTCCCCAAAATGTGATGGAATAACTTCTTAAAGTAAGATATGCACCCAGTGTGGGGCTTGAACTCAAAACTGTGAGATAAGGAGTTTCATGCTCTACCGAATGGGCCAGCCAGGCGCCTGACGAGGTCAAACTTCTATGTCGCTACAGGGTAAACCCCAGGATGCTAACATTGTTTGTTCAGGTAGCATCTGACTTTGGCTCAGATCATGATCCTACAGCTTGTGGGTTTTAGCCCTATGTCAGACTCTGTGCTGACAGCTCAGAGCCTGGAGCCTGCTTCAGATTCTGTGTCTCCCTCTCTCTCTGTCCCCCTTCCCCCTGATCATGCTCTGTCTCTCTCTGTTTCTCAATAATAAATAAATGTTTTTTAAAAATTAGAAAATAAAATAAAATTCCAGATAGAACAAGTTGATATTTTTTAGTTCTGAAACTTAGCACTACTTCCTCATCTCTTTAGCCTGTTCAAATTATGCTAAGTAGGAAAGGAATTATTCTATTTCTTTCATATCAGGTGACCTGTACTAAGGTTCACGTCAGTGGTTATGCTCTGAATCACCTTGGGGAGCTGTAAGCACCATGAGTTCTCAGACCTAGCTCAGTCCTGTGGTGCTTGGACTCTCTGTGGCCAGGCCCAGGCATCTGTCCAAAAACAAACAGAAACTTCTAGGACCTTCTGATGTACAGTCGTGTTCAGAAATACCATCCAGGCATTGTCCACATCCAAAGATGTCAAACTGATTTTAAACCATGAACCTCTTAAAAGCTTATCAATGAATGAAAAATCACTGGAAAAACACATTTACTACTTTTGACAAAATTCTTTGGTTAAAACATATGTGGAGGACTCGTACAACTTCCCTGTCATTAGCAGGCCACTAGTGAGTTCCTTCGCTCCTGTTCTTCCTCATTACTGATGACTACAGTGTCTATGTGGATGTCCTATCCAATCCCTCAGCACTCACTTGCCCGAATTACCTCCAATCATCTTGCCATCTATCCAACCCCACTGTCTCCCTAGTCCCATTTCCTCATTGCTCCTTTGCCGTGACACCAGCCCACCCTCTGACCAACCTGGCCTTCTCTCCAATCCAGTTTCCAGGCTGGCACCTGTAGCACACTGAGACCATCAATTACTGACTCTGTCGTTTCATATTTCTACATCCAAACTCTCACTCCTGTCCTCACTTCCCTTCCACAGCCATTGTGAGCATTCCTTGTACAAGTCTTCAATTCTCTTATCCCCTTCAATTGTACTCACAGCTAAAAACCCCAGTATTGGGCACTTGTTGAGATGAGCACTGGGTGTTGTATGTAAGGGACAAATCATGAGAATCTAGCCCCCAAACCACAAGCACATTGTATACACTATATGTTAGCCTACTTGACAATAAATTATACTAAATAAACATCTCTTCATGTTACAAAAACAAAACAAAACAAAAACCCAGTATCCGTTAAACTCAGTTCCCTGATTCTTCTCACCATCAGCCAAGCTCCTGAACTTTGCTAGAAACAGACATAAATAAGTACTCTTGACTTCTCATTTAAATTCATGGCTACAGGGGCACCTGGGTGGCTCAGTCAGTTAAGTGTCTGACTCCTGAGTTTGGTGCAGACCATGATTTCACAGTCTGTGGGTTCGAGACTTTTGTTGGGCTCTGCACTGACAGTGTGGAGCCTGCTTGGGATTCTCCCTCCCTCTTTCTTCCTACCCTTCCCCACTTGTGCTCACTTTCTCTCTCTCTCTCTCTCTCAAAATAAACAAACTTAAAAAAATTAAATTCTTGGCTACTATCTCAAGCCAGCACCAGTGTGCCAAGCTATAGCGTGATATCTTCTTCAAGGGGACCACTTCACACTTGTCCATCCCCTCTCAGGTCTCTTCCACCCCCACCCCCCACTTCCTCTCCCTTGATAACTGAATCTCCTTATTTCACAAAGACAAGATTACGATTTACCACTCAGTTTACCAACCTCCCTATTTCTGTATCCATACTCTCAGCCTTTCCTCCAGTTATACTGAATAAAAAGTCCCCTCCTCTACCCCAGACAACTCTTCTCCAGGGGGCTCTAGATCTCTTCTCCTCTCTCCTTCTCATGGATTTCGCTCAGCTAGGTATTTCCTTCCTTCTCCTACATCATCTCTTTCTACTCCTCTTATACAAAGAATGTTATGATTCTCTTGGAAACACATTCCTTGATGGATAGCCACCTCCACTAATTGTCCCATTTTACTATTTTCCTTTGCAATAATACCAGTGGATTGGGTCATTAATAGGTGAGGAATTAGAAACAGCTTCTCCCTTCTACTTCCTGAAATTGTCTGTGCCAAGTACATTGATGACCGCCAGCTTCCCAAATTCCACGGGGTCACTTTTATTTGTTGTGCTTCACTTCTCAGTGGGTTGATCATCCCTTCCCTTCTGACATACTTTGTTGTTGTGGCTTGCAAAAATCCTTTTTTCCTGGTTTTCCTTTTGCCAGAGATCCCTTATCAGTCTTGTTTGCTGGTAGCTTCTTGGTTCAACCCCTAAATGCTGAGATTCCCCAGAGCTCAGTCATATATAAAACTACTCTGCACTTAAATGATTTCATTTAGTCTTGTGATTTTAAATATTATCTATTTGATATAAATAAAGCATATATACTATATATATTTGATCTCCATCCATGACCCTGGAATTCTAGAATAATAACATATCAAACTTTCTGCCTGATGTTTCCATCTATATGTCTAACAACCATGATAAATATAATATGTTCTAAAGAGAACCTGATATTTCCACACACCCCACACAAACACCCAAACCCTCTTATTCCAGAATTCCCTACCCTAGTACATAGCCCATCGTTCTCCCATTGTAAAACTAAAAATCTTGTGATCACTCTTAATTCTTTTCTTTCTTGAATTCATAACACCAGTCCTTCAACAACTCTTGATAACTGTACCTTTGAAATAGAATTATTGAAAACAGTATGATGGTTCCTCAAAAAGTTAAACATGGAAATTAACACATGATCCCACAATTCTCTTTCTATGGGGATATACCCCAAGGAATTGAAAAGCAGGCCCTTGAACAAATATTTGTTTATCTGTGTTTATAGCAGCACTATTTACAGTAGTCAAGAAGTAGAAACAAACCAAATGTCCATCAATGGTGGAATGGGTAAACAAAATGTGGTGTATACATACAGTGGAGTTCAGCTTTGAAAAGGAATGAAATTCTTATACATGCTACAAAATGAATTAACCTTAAAGGCATGTTATACTAAGTGATATATGCCAGACACATAAGGACAAACATGGTATGATTCCACTTACATGAAGTACGTAGAATAGTCCAGGTGACAGAGATGGAAAAGAAAGCCAAAGGCTGGGGTGAAGAGGGAATGTTAATTTATGTTTAATGCATATGGAGTTTTAGTTTGGGATGGTGAAAAAGTTCTAGAGATGGATGGTAGTGGCTGTACAATAGTGTGAATGTACTTAATGTACTCTCACTTGAAAATAGTTAAAATTATTTTACTTTATTTTTTGTGACAATAAAATATTATACTTTATTTTACTTTATTTTTTGTGACAATAAAATATTATAATTTCCACTGCTACCATCATCTCTCAGTTGAAGGGCTGCAGTAGTACCTTCTTCTTGCTTCTCCCATTGTCCCCTGTTGATCCATTAGATAGCCAGAGGAGTGTTTTTCATTACATACATCTTCCCTGCAGAACATTCTATGGCTCCCAACCTCCATGGAATAAAATCCAAAACCCTTAACCTCTGGCGTATATGCCCTTTCTTTATGTGCTCTAGCCCTGCACTGGCCTGAGCTACACTTAAAAGCATCCGCTCCTTGCCACACACCATGCTCCAGCTGCCCTGGTCTGGCCGTGTCTCCTTTGCACAGATGGCCCTCTCTGTCTGCAGTCCTGTTCTCCTAGAACACTTTGACTTGGCTTGGCACTTCCTGTCATTTCAGATCTCTGGCAAAACATCATGTCCTCCAAGGTTCTCTCCTGACCACTCAACCTAGAGTAGCCTCTCCTCCGTCCCTATCTCTTCACCTCCATCTTACGTTCAGTACAGCACTGTTTTCTTATTTGTTTACAGTTTTTCTACCTCCAGTGGAATGCAAGTGCTCTGGGAAAGGGTATCTTTTCTGAATTGGTCAGTGCTATAGCTCCTAGGCTCGTAAAAGTGCTCAGAAGAGAGTAAGGGCTTAAGTATATATTGGTCATAAAAACGAGTCCCTTGTCTTCTCAAACTTCTGGAATAATAAGCCATACATCTCTTTCCCCCTTAAGAAGAGAGAGAGGAGGGGCTCCTGGGTGGCTCACTCGGTTAAGCATCCCCCTCTTGATTTTGGCTCAGGGCATGATATCATGGTTTGTGAGATCGAGCCCCAAGTAGGGCTCTGCGCTGACTGTGGGGAGCCTCCTTGGGATTCTCTCTGTCTCCTCTGTCTCTGCCTCTCTCCTGCTTGTGTTTTCTCTCTCTCTAAATAAATAAAATTTTTTCAAAAATGAAGAGAGAAAGAAAAAAGCTCCCTTTCTCTATTCCCAATGCACTGTAAATACAATGATCATTTTTGTATATTACAGTAAAGGGAAGAAAGAGGTGATTTCTGCACAGAGTCTGTAATTTCAGAGAGGGGCTACAGAATTTTGGGGGCAATAAAAGTGCAGGTCTAGGGACACACACATTCTATAGAAATTCTTCATTGCATCTTGGTTTGATGAAATAGAAAAGGCTGAATCAGCTGATGCCTACTGTGGGAACTATTAATAGCAATGTAGAAACACAATGCTCCCTGTGGCAGGGTCCAAGGCAGAACTGATATATCTGCTGTTCTCACTTGAATGACTTTACAAGACATTAGTAGAGCTTAATAGGCTAATTACATCCCTTCACTGCACCTACCCTGGAATCAGGTTGTTCACACTGCAATCCAATATGGGGTATTGTGAGAACAGGGAGCAAGAAAATCAGTGTGTCCAGACAACAATCAACCCCTTCAGTGTCCGTGGCTTTCCGACAGGTCTACACTTTGGGTTTCATTCTGTTACATAATGTGCTCTTATATTGGGTCCTCTCCAAGTTCTTGAATAGGGAAAAAATTATACTTACAACTCTATAATATATTATTTAAGACATCACACAAAAGCTATTGATTACACAAACCGACCTGTGTTAAGAAGTAAGTGAGGTGGGGATCGCAGGGTGTAAGGGGTCATTGTAAGCAGAAACGCATAGCTTGGAAGAGGAGGCAGAAGTGAAGAGGGCTGGAATGAGATTGTGGGTGAGGCATATCCTCCATTTCTTTCTTACTAACTGGTGAATTCTCTTCTATTTTAATTTAAATTTCATTTTTAAAAGTTGCAATATAATTGACATATAACATTATATTAGCTTCAGGTATATGACATAGTGATGCTATACTTAGATATACTGTGAAATGATCATCACAATAAGTCTAGTTAGCATCCATCACCACACATAGTTAACAGTGTTTTTTTGTTTTGTTTTTTACTGCGATGAGCATTTTTAAGATTTATTCCTTAGTAACTTTCTGCCTGCTTACTTTGTTGCTGTTGTTCAACTCCAGCATTTCCCACAGTCTGCTGAAGGGAATATGAATTACAAATATATTCTGTAATAATAAACATATATATACATATATACCTATATATAATGTTTGCATACTCATTTTGGGTATGCTGGCTCATCATAGATAGCACCACTGTTCATTCATTCAGTTCATTACTATGTAATGCAATTATATATTAATCAGGTGTTGAGGGCAGTGATTTTACAATCCATGAAAATGTGATACAGGATCCCTTTGTGAATTTGTGTTTCCTTTCCCAAAGCGCCATTCAAGGTAATAGTATGGTCACCATGCCTTTCTTGTCTCAGGTATCTTCTCCTATGGCTTCTGAACTTCTCCATTGTCCATAATAACTTAGCTTACTGTCCACTGAGTACAAGACAAGCTGGAGCACTAGACCGCCATCCAGCATCGGACTCTTCTCCGATCCCCACAACTTACGTGGCTTGTCAAAGTATTCACCCAAGGAAGACAGGTTTATCTGGTCATGGGGAAGCGCAGTAGGGACCAGATGTTAATGGACCCTTTGGTGAGAAAAGATGACAGTTCTTCACTAGAGACCAGTTGAGGGAGTTACAAATAAACACTTCAGTCCAGATCTCAGAAGGAACTTCTTAATAGTCAGACGCTTCCAAAGTTGGCGTGAGCTATCGCAAAATCTTAAACTGTGACATGGACATTGTCACAGAGGCTGGATAAGCATTTGTTCACAATATAGCAAGGGTGTAGTGCAGCAACTTCCCACCTGACCTTTCAAAAACCTTTGAGCCCTGCCCTGCTGTGAGCCACCCAAGGCTTCTCACAGAGGCTCCCTAAAAGTCAGCTCCCCGACTTACCTACGGTCACAGAGCTCATAAATGGCAGAGACTGCATTTAAATTTCATGGTCTTTCCGCTATTGCTCACTTGGTTATTATTTTAAGTAGGATGGCAAGTAAGTTCTGAGCATGGGGCCGACTCTTTAATTAGCAGTGTCTGCTCTGTTGAAAAGGAGAGCCTTCAGGTTCAAGACATAAGAGTGCCAAGATTGAGCAGAAATTCCTGACAAGGACACAGGAAGAAGAGTTTGAGAAGAGTCGAAAATAAAATCTGTCAAACTGCTCTACTTCCCGTGAGTCATAGAATGGTTCTAGCTGCATTTACTGTCCATGCAGCAGCTGCTACTTGACAGACAACATACATATTTTTATAATTTTTTAATGTTTGTTTATTTTTGAGAAAGAGCGCATGCATGCAAGTGAGGGGGGGGATGGGCAGATAGAAAGAGGGAGACACAGAATCCAAAGCAGGCTCCAGGCTCTGAGCTGTCAGCACAGAGCCTGACATGGGGCTCAGACTCATGAACCGCAAGGTCATGATCTGCACTGAAGTTGGACACTTACCCGACTAAGCCACCCAGGTGCCCCTACACAGCATATCTTTTATTGCTCACAGTAGCCCCCTAACTAAGATATTACATCCATTTTTGCAGATGAAGAAGGGGTAGCTCAGAGACTTTAAAATACTTGTCCAAGATTGCATGATAAGTAACCGGTAGAGTTGGGGTATGACCCAGAGGTTGTAAGTGCAGTCTTGGTTTATATCTCAAATGTTAATATTTTATTTCTCCAAAGGAGAGAGAAGAATGTCTTCCTATACCCGGGGGTCTGTAATGTGGCTCAAATTAGCCTGCAGCAAGTTTAATTTTTTCTTCATAGTTTCCATTGTATATTTGAAAAGCATGTATCTTTTCCACCCTACTCTATAAGATACCCATATCTCTTTTAATATAAAAGCAAAGTTCTGCATGTCTTACTGTGGAGTAAATCTTTTGTTGTAGGAAGGTGAATCATGCTTTTTCCTGACAGTACAAATCCAACAGTACAGGTATTTGTATTTGAGAAGCATACCATCCACTCACTGGAGATTTTTAGCCAACCTGCAGTCTTTGGAGGCAGAATGTTTAATGACAAGCATTCCTGTCTTGCTGCTTAGCATTACTCAATGCTTATTCACTATTATTTAATTTGATTCATACAAATAGAAACCTGGGTCACATTTCTCCATTCTACAACCAGGGAAGCTAGGATACAGTTTTAAGGACCTGAACCAAATCCCCCAACCAGAGTGGCTGGTCTCAACTTGGATCTCCTGGGTTTTTCCCTCAATCCAAAGAGATTTTAGGGAAAGAAATGTATTAGTTAGAGGAAGGGAAAGAGTCTACAAAGTGAGAGAGACCAAAAAGTGGTCATTTATTGATCGTACTGTCATGAAAGGTTTTTTTTTTAAATGCTTTTATTTATTTCTGAGAGAGAGAGAGAGAGAGAGAGAGAGAGAGAGAGAGAGAGAGAATGAGCAGGCAAGGGGCAGAGAGAGGGAGAACACAGAATCCAAAGAAGGCTCCAGGCTCTGAGCTGTCAGCAAAGAGCCTGGCATGGGGCTGAAACCCACAAACGCAAGAACACGACCTGAGCTGAAGTAGGATGCTTAACTGACTGAGCCACCCAGGCGCCTCTGTTTGTTTATTTTTAAACTAAACAAAGGAGAGGAATATTCATTCCGAGGCAAAAAGCAAATTTGCTCCATTTCATCTCTAGAACTGAAAATACCTACTCTGGCCACACTCCTACATGACCGGGCTAGAATTGAGGCCCAAGTCAGCTGGTGCCAGCATCTCTGCTCTTGTCTACCTTGCCTCACTGCCTAGCTATCGGAGAGAATGAATCTGTCCTATCTTCTTCTTGGTAATCAAACCCCAGCTTGGCAGTAACACACCCAGTCCCAGGTAGAGGGATGATTGGCATAAATCAATCATGAGAATCTGGTTCCCCATCACAGCTTCCCTTAATTCGGGGAGGAGCCAGTATGGCCAATGAGACCTAATGCAGGTTCTACCATAACGGCCTTCAGAAAAACTTTTGCTTCTCCAGTAAAAGATTACAAACACACTACTGACACTCAGACCCCTGAATCTGTAAATCAAGGACAATAACAATATCTATAAGGTTGCCATGGAGATTTTTTAAAATTTATTTTTGAGAGAGAGTGAGAGACAGCGTGAACAACAGAGGGTCAGAGAGAGAGACACACACAGAATATGAAGACAGGCTCCAGCCTCCAAGCTAGCTGTCAGCACAGAGTCATTGTTCAAACCCATGAACTGCGAGATTATGACCTGAGCCAAAGTGGGATGCTGAACTGACTGAGCCACCCAGGTGCCCTGGGTTGCCATGGAGATTTAATGAGATGAGGCACGTAAAGCTCCAAGTACAGTAGTCTGTACATAGTGATTATTCAACTGTCAGAAAACTTTGAGGACATGATTAGGAAATGTCCAGTGTAGGAAGGGCTAGATGGTGAGAAATTGATGTTAAGCTGATGAATAGTTGTTTTCAGCTATCACCGAAACAGCATGAGGTACTGATGATTCTAGATTTCATGTAATGCAACACGTGAGAGGCTGGGATAAGCCCTTCGAGTGCTTTATCCTGTATTATTCTCAAACAACCTTCTAACATGGGCACAATTGCTTTTCCTATTTCATAGATGGGACTCTCAGAGGCACACAGAACTGATATAGCTCCTATATGAGAAGAGTCAGGACTCCAATTCAGGTTTACCTGACAACAGAGGTGAATATTCAAAAAACTTCACAAGGAACAAACATTGGCCAATCAGAGCAGGGCACTGACCAGTAAGGGTCCTGGAGGCCATGATAAGGGACCCATACAGCAGTACCAGTGAGTGATGACTAAGCAGAAGCCCTGTCTGACGTAAGGCCTTACTTAGTAAAGCTCCCATGGGCAGCAGCAAGACCATGAGGCTGACAATCAATAGAAACTTCCTTCTATTGACTGATAATCAGTTATCACTTTTTGCTAATCCGGTGTCTCTAAATATGGAATGAACTACCCTATGTGGCAAAAAGTGTCCCATCTCTGAAGGATTTAAAGGCTAGGAAAACAGTTTCTTGTTGGGGCAGTTGCAGAAAACTGTCTGCCTTTGAATGGAGGTAGGACTTGATTTTTAAGCCAGCCTTCACCTCTGATATCCTATGGTTTGGTGATAGCCTTTACTTGTTTTACATTTGTCTGGAAAACAGTCTGGTTTCCCTTCATTAGCCCCTTCTGCTTTTCCAAGCACTATAATAGGAGCCTTTCATATTTTTCTGTTTGTATTCTATATGGCATTATTAAAGTTATCTTGCCAATTAGAAAAAATCTCAGAAAAATGATGCCAATCCATTATCTCCAGAGAGAACAACTTGGACTCTTAATCTGCAGGTTCTTTCATCCCTAATATCTAGAAGAGCTAGTGTGTCCATTCTTTACCATTTCCTCCTGATTTTCTTACCACCCACTGTGAATGCTGTACTCTTATTTCCAAACTGATAACAAATTCAAATATGTCCCCTTGCCTGACTAGGTCTGTATTTTCCCTAAAGTACAAAGAAGTAACGTTGAGCTACAGTGTTGGCTTGAACATGCTGAGCTGATCGGGCTTCGGCTCACCTGTCTTACTGCTTCTTGATCCTCTCTCCCCTTTTCTCACCTGGTCCAGTCACAATGACCACTGTTTTGCTCCAGGACAGAACAGATTTCCACCTCAGAGATGCTTGCCCTGCAAATCTGGGTTCAGAGACCACCTGACTAGGTCTTCTTTGAGCACTAATGCATAGGGTAGCCTCGACCCCAAAAGTATACTCTCTTAGATCCCTGGTTCATTTCCTATGAAGCACTAAAAGCAATCTGTAACTAACATGGTTATTTATATATTTGGTTCCTTATTCATTGTCTGTCTTTTCAATTAGACCTTGAGCTGTAGGAGGACAAAAAATACGTTTTTATTCTTCAGAGCTCTATTCAAGAGCTATGTGCTTGGTACACAGATAAGTGACCAACAGATACTATGTGGTCAACGATGAAACCTTCCAGAATGAAGCATACTCTTGGTACCAACATGTGTGTAAGCAAAGTAAAATTTAATTTGGACCAAGCCACAGGTTGCATATTAACAAAACTCTTAACCTTGTAGAAATTATTAAAAGCACAGCACAGGCTAGTTAAATGTTAACCTGTAAACGAGCAGTTGTCTGCCTTTTTCATGTGGCTTTTCACAAATGGGTGGTCTTGTGTGAGAAGCATAGTTACAAAGCTCCTTTCAAAATTGCCTGATGCCTAATACAAAGAAGGCAGATTCTCCTGTTTTTGCAATGCGTTATTCATGCTCATTCATTATTTGGTAGGTCGGGAGCAGGTGCTGAATAGAACACACCAACCTAATACCCTCATTACTTCACCGCCGTTTTGTTTTTGAGGCTCAAGTGGCCCTTCTGCTGTGAGACTTAGAAAAAAAGGACATTTGCAAGGTGTATGATCTACTGAAGAGAAGATACAGCAAGACAAAAGGAAAGGACATTTTCTTAACCACTCCACATAAAATGGTCTCCTAAAACCAAAATCTGGGCTCCCACTGCAACAGGAAGTGTGTGTGTGTGTGTGTAATATTTATTTTTGAGAGACAGAGAGAGAGAGAGAGAACATGAGTGGGGGAAGGGCGGAGAGTGAGAGAGACACTGAATCTGAAGCAGGCTCTAGTCTCTGAGGTGTCAGCACAGAGCCTGACTTGGAGCTTGAACTCACAAACCATGAGATCATGACACAAGCCAAAGTTAGATGCTTAACTGACTGAGCCACCCAGGTGCCCCTTTAAATATTTTTTTAATGTTTATTTTTGAGAGAGAGCAAGAGTGAGCATGAGTGGGCAGGGTCAGAGAGAGGGAGTACAACAGCAAATATTATCAATACACTGAAAAGAAGAAAGCCAACATCAAATGCAACATACACAACTCTTAACCTTGTAGAAAAAGAGAATCTGAAGCCAGCTCTGTCCTTGATACCATGACCCTGGGCTCATGGCCTTAGACAAAATCACGAGTCAGACACTGAGCCAACTGAGCCACCCAGGTGGCCCGATCCCATTACAAAGCTGAAGCAGCCTATCAAGAGTGAGGATAGAAGCCGTTCGGAGAACTACCTGCTACATCTGAAGATTGAAATCTGAGCAGCAAAGAAAACTCTAAAAGCATACTCTATTAGTTTGCTAAGGCTGCTGTGACAAAGTACCACAAACTGAGTGGCTTAAAAAAAAACAAATATATTGTCCAAGTTCTGGAGAATGCAAGTCCAAAATCAAGATGTCACCAGGCCCCCACTCCATCTGACACCCGTAGGTGAGAATCCTTTCTTGCTTCTCCATAGCTTCTATTGGTTTGCTGTTATTGGCAATCTTGGTCCTTCCTTGGCTTATAGACGCACCACTCCAATTCCCTATCTTGACAGTGTTCTTTTGTCCCTCACATTATCTTCCCTCTGTGCCCAAATTTCCTCCTTCAATAAGAACACCAGTTACATTGGACTAGGGACACCCTAATGAACTCAGTGTTACTTGATTGCCTCTGTACTCTATTTCTTACCACAGTCACCTTCTAACGTAGTCTGATTTAGGAGTTCATCATATCTTTTTGGGAGAGCTATCATTTAACCTATTACCCATACCAACTAAAAATATGTATCAAAACCAATATTTGTTGCTACAGACTAAACAGCAGTAAATAGGTCATCTGATCTTGAGGATGTCTATTATTTTTATATGAGTGCAAATAAGAGAATCTATATTAAAGAGCAAGGTCTTTGGGACAGATAGTCCTACTTTTGAATCTGGCACTAGTATACTAACTATATGAAATTAGGCAAGTTATTCAACTCCCTCATAGAACCATGTGCTATCAAATTAGACCATGTATACAAAATGCTTATCATCACGGTGGCCAGTGGCATGTGCACAATAAATGACAGCTCTTCACAAGTCATTAAGAAGATGATATATATACTTTGTAGTACACATTTAATGGTTAAAAGCCGAGGGTGAACAGAAAGAAGTAAGCATCTTTTGGAATTAGAAAAACATCTCTCTGGATGACTCACTCCCACAGGCTTCAGAAAGCTGGGGGTCACTGAGTTGGCAAGTTCATTCATCCATCACTCAGTGATCATTAACTAAAAAGATTAGCTGCAGAAAACTCTTATTTTTTTCTCCTATGCAGTATCATCTCAAGAAAATAAAACATGACTTCCAAAATAGTACACTATGTGTGAGTCAGACAAAAAAAGGGGAAATCTCAGCCAGGAGGGCTCTGCTGGTAACAAACTGAAAACCTTGGTTAAAACAAATACTTTTGGTTCACAACTCATCTGCAAATAAGACCTTAATTGATCAATGTGCTAATAGCTGTTAATCACACCTCACTGTCACATGCTCTTTAGATAGTGCATTTTGGTCACACAGCCTTCTTGGGGAAATATGGGTGTGTGGTGGAGAGCAAAGAAATAATGAGATCACACACTGAAGAGCATACTACCAGGGCTAAGAAGAAATCATCCTATAATCTTAGGAATGAAAGAACCATTCCTGATCATTTAGTCAAATCTCCTCACCTCTTCCTTAACAGGGAAGTTTGGGGCTGTGTTTAAGGTCATGGAGGAAATTGGTGTCAGAATCTGGTGTAGTACAACTTCTTTAGTGGAAGTATGGAGGACAGACTTTATGGTGATTCCCATGATCCCCACTTCCTGGTGTTTACATCTTGTATCATCCAAGCCCCTGAGTGTGGGCTGGTGGTATGGCTTGCTTCTAACCAATGTTATATTGCAAAGGTGATGAGATGTCAGTCCTGTGATTTTGTTCTATTATGTAATGGTTATTCAGTGTTCTATGCTCTGCCTTTCTAGCAGACTCACCCTAGAGTCTTCCTCTCCTCCCTGAGTTTGAGGAAATAAGCTCCCGAGTCTTATAGCTATCAGGAAGTTAATTCCGCCAACATCCTTACTAAACTTGGAAGTTGACCCATCTTTTATTTCTACTTCAATATGTCTGTAATCAGTTGGAGATGAAATGTTTGCAACTCTCTGCTATATTGTAGTTATCTATTCAAATTGCCTAATTAGAGTTTTATTTCATTCCTATAGGATTCAGAAAGCAGGGAATATATATAACTTGATTAGAGTGAATGGGATAATTCTTACAAAGAGGAAAAACAATCAAACATTCCCTCATAAATAATATTTTGATCCAAGATGACTTACTTTTGAACTTTCCTGTACAATTCACCTTATTCGTGTGGATTTGTATAAGTACCACGCGCTAACCGATTGCGCCACTGGGGCTCCATTGTGTGCTTTGTGAGTAATTGAGTCATCTTTAACGTCTGACCAGGGAGTGAATACAAATTTGTCTTTGGACCCTAGGAATTACTTTCATTATTCACTGAAGAGACTGTGGCAATCAACAAATCAAATGGTACCATCCCCATAGGAAGGATTGTAAGGAGCTTCGTTTTCCCTGTTTTCTTAATAAAAGCAAATAAGCACTGTGTCTACATTTTAAAATTTTCATTCACTGATTTGATGTAAGTTAGGGGGAATAGTGAACTAGAAACTCGCCATATTTGGGCACTAATGCTGATTTTCAAGCTATCCTCATGGAAAATGTTTGACTTCTTGCTAATAAGAAAAGTATCTAATTACACAATTCAAAATTAATGGTTATTGTGCAATCGGGGTCTTTGACAACAACTGCAGAAGAGGAAGTTTCTAAAAGTGAGGACAAGTAGCTAAGTATTCTACACATTTAGGAAACTACAAAAAAAAACTGTGGATTTTTTTAAAAATCCACAAATTAAAACAAAACCCCTTTTATGGCTCACTTGGAGTTTATGAAAGAAACAAGATTTATGGTATTTAAAAAAAAATAACTAGAGATTGCTGGCAGTAAAGTCAACCTGAAGCAAAAAACTAAAGACCATTCTATGTAACACAGGGAGATAAGAGTGCTTTCACTCGAGTATAGTTCCTCTTATGTGGACTAGACTCTTCTTTCTGCTTTGGTTGTTAAAATCCTTTTAAAATCCTTTTAAAATCCTCGGAGCTCTTAAAAACACTGTCCTGAGGGTGCCTAGGGTGGCTCAGTTGGCTGAGTATCTGGCTTCAGCTGAGGTCATGAACTCGTGGTTTGTGAGCCTGGAGTGGAGCTATTTGCTGTCAATGCAGAGCCTGCTTCAGATCCTCTCCCTGCCTCCCTCCCTCTCTCTCTTTCAAAAATGAATAAACACTTATTTAAACAAACATTGTTTTGTTACCCAATACCAGCATCTCCTCTGAAGTACTTCAGTCTTTCTCATGCATTTTAGCTTCTCTTTGTATGCTGTTCTCTCGTCAGTTGGTTCCCTGTGTCGCATCTTGGCCCATGCAGCCAGAGTGTAGACTTGAAGGCAGCGGCCATGCCTCAGAGCCACAACCATGCTGACCACCAGGAGTGTGGAGAGTGGTTAAGACCTCTGAGCTTCCTTCAACGATGCCTCACCTACTTGCTAGCCGTACCACTCCAGGCAAGTTACTTATCTGTCTTCCTAAACCAGAGTCTCCTTGGCTGTAAGACGGGGGCAATGACATCCTGAGCCACCTGGTTGTGAGACTCACAACATGTGCTCAGCAGAGGGCCTGGTAACACCACCCACCGTTACTGCCCAACACATAGTTGTCGGCTGCAATGGATAATTCTGAATCTTCTACTATATCCAGAAACAAAATGATGTTTCCGGTCTGAAATGAGGAAGTCACATATTTTATAAAGGCAAATGGGATTTCCTTGTCTTAGGAATCTACTGAAATTCATTGATTTTGTTTCCTTCATTCACACTGTAATAACTTGGAACTCAATATGGGTCTGATAAACAGTTTTCTAAGTAGCTCAGAGATGTTTTGCCTTATTATCTTACATTCCATCAAATCCAGCATACATTTTACGGATTCTCTTAAAGGAAGATTTTAAAAAGAGAATTCAAATACTCACAAGCGTTCTCTTCTATGTTGCCTTCATGCTTTTGTCTCTGCCTCGGGAGCCCTTGCCTCAGAGTGCCATCAATATGATCCTTTTAAAGCCTTAGACAAAGGAGCATTGCTTTCTGGGTCTTTTGTGGTTACATACAAATGTTTTTTAAGCCACTTGACACCATTTCAATTTGATATTTGGGACTCTGGAGGCAGAAGGCCATGGTTATTAGAGCACTCTCACAATTAACATGTTTGTTTGGTCTATTTGACTGGCAGATTTATTGGAAAAGCCTTAATGATGTTAATACATGTCCTGATTTCTTTTTCCAAAACATTTATGGGTTTTTTTTCTGTTGCCCAAGCATAATTATTAATAATGACACCTTTTATTCTCAGGGGAACCCTGGTTTGGATGACAAATGATATGGACAGCCCATGTGACGACCAAGGCAGGTTTGAAATGTTTGGCTTTAATACCTATATTTTAATTTAGTCCATATTATTCGCAGACCTGGCTTTTAGTCATTTGTATGGTCTAGGCAGTGTTCATTCCCTCATATTTTTGCTGCATGCTGGTTATACAATGAAAAGCAAAACACACACGGCCTAGCTCATAACATTTACAGTGTAGTAGGGCGGCAAATATTCATTAATTACACATCAAAAATGTCAGAGCTCCTCAGGAGAGGGACACAATGCTACCATTGCCATAAAATAGAACACACGGAGATGGGGTGGAGCCTCACAGGCAATGGAAATACACCTGGATTATCTTCTGGCCCTAAGAGGATGTCATTTTAATATAGTGCTCAAACTGCCACTGTGTTTGCCTTGCATTCGTTTAGCACGGTGAGGGGACACTTTAGTACTAAGGGGCTCTTCTGAGGATGGGCACAAAGGAATAATTGTGCGTGTGTGTAAAGGGCAAGAGGCTGAAAGTTAATCCTTGGTTTCTTATTTAAGTAGCAAAATGATGACAAGAGCAATAAAGAGCAAGAGAGAGAAGTAAAAAACAGTGATGTTTGGGGTTACAAATCATTTTGACGTTTCTGGTTGGTTGGTTGGTTTTTCTCCTGGATTCCTTTTGGAACACATTTCTAAGCATTGGGCACAAATGCTCCAAACATCTTAACTTGGGATGACAGAAAATGAACCCAGAAAAAGAATGCACAGAACCCAGATACAAACAGGGAAAGAAGAAAGTTGGAAGGTGCTCATAGCCATGCTGGCTTCTCATAGTACCTGTCTCCTTTCTGAGATCTAGATCTAGAATGTCAGCAAGCCAGGCACATGGTGAGTTGGAAATTCTGGGTCTGCTCAGGCTGTTCTGAGTGAGCATAAATTCTCCAAGAGGGACACCATAGACTACAAATGTGAAACATTTCTCCTCCGAAAGAACTATGAGAAGTCAGGATGGGAGAAAGTCTGCTTGTGAACAGGGCTCCCAGTTCTGACAAAACACCAGGTGTGTTCATTTACTTCCAAGATCCTACATGATTAACGGGCCTACTTTCCATTCATCTGTTGCCTGAAGAGCCCATTTCCAGCACAAATAGGTCCTCAGAGGGACAGGAAATTAAACAATGGCTACGTAAGTGTACAGGACCAGTGCCACACACACACACACACACACACACACACACACACACACACACACACCTGGATTGTTTCATAGTGCCTGCATAGAGAATCTACAAATTATGATGCTACGTCTTCATCCCCAGGATCTGCACTAATCCACATAAATTTTAGATAAACATCAACTTAGTGGTTGGCGAATATTTTATCCAGCCAGAGTTTTGCTAAATTGTAAAGACATAATCATACTTAAAAGCTTAGGAAATTTACCAAAGATTAGAGATAGGACAGTGGCATTCATATGTGTTGATTTTTCATTTAATGATGTGTACTTATGCATGTATTTCATACGTGTAATTAATGCAGGTTGGTATAGTAGACTGAGTTCTGACTTTGTGTTCAGAGACCAAGGTTTAAATCCTGGCCATGTCATTTGTCACTGTTTTGTCCTAAGCAAATCTTTGAGCCACAGTCTTCTCTGTATAATGGACATACTGCCATGAAAAGTGGTATCTGCCCTGAGTTCTCAGAATTTAATAAGATAATATATGGCAGCAGTTAGCAGTGCCTGGCGTATAGTGAGTCATCTATAATCGTAGTTGCATTGATGGTGATTAGGTCCAAAATTCTCAGAAATAATTGACCATATGATGGTGAGTTTATTTCTGGGTGTTCCATTCCATTCCAGTGATCTTTGTGTCTATTTTTATGCCACTACCATACTGTTTTAATTATTACAGCTTTCTATTCTAATTTGAAGTCTGGAATTGTGATAGTTCAAGTTTTGTTTTTCTTTTTCAAGATTGCTTTGGCTATTCAGGGTCCTTTGGTTGTGTGGTTCCATATAAGTTTTAGGATTCTTTCTTGTAGCTCTGTGAAAAATGCTGTTGGTAATTTGATAGGGATTGCATTAAATCTGTTGATTGCTTTGGGTAGCATGAACATTTTAACAATATTTGTTCTTCCAAACCATGGGCATGGAGTGTCTTTCCATTCTTTGAGTCCTCTTCAATTTCTTTAATGAATGTTTTATAGTTTTCAGAGTACAGGTCTTTCATCTCTTGCGTTAAGTGTATTCCTAAATATATTATTGTTCTCTTACATTGTTGTTGTTAGCATTTGTAAATGGGATTATTTTCTATTTTCACTTTCTGCTTCATTATTGGTATATAAAACACAACAGATTTCTGTACATTGATATTGTATCCTGCAACTTTGCTGAATTAATTTATCAGTTCTAGTAGTTTTTTGGTAGAGTCGTTAGGGTTTTATATATATAGTATCATGTCACCTGCAAATAGTGAAAGTTTTACTTCATCTTTAACAATTTGGATGCCTTTTATTTCTTTTTGTTGTCTGATTTCTGTGGCTGGGATTTCTCATACTATGAAATGGATTCAGCTATAGATAAAATGCTAAGTGAAAGAAGTCAAAGAAAAATAACGATATGATCGCTCTTTTATGTGGAATTTAAGAAACAAAACAACAAACAAAGGGGAATAAAAGAGAGAGAGAGAGACAAACCAAGAAACAGACCCTTAACTATAGAGAACAAACTGGGTTTGGTTGCCCGAGGGGAAGTGTGGGCAGGGGCGGGGAGGGATGGTTGAAATAGATGCAGGGGATTAAGGAGTACACTTATGATGATGAACACAGAGTAATGTAGGAAGCACTGAATCACTATACTGTATACTGGAAGCTAATATAACACTGTCTGTTAACTATACAGGAATTAAAATAGAAAACTTAATAAATTCTCATAAACAAATGAGCTGATAACTTAATATTTCCATATCATGGTTTTCTCGTATTTAATATGGTCCAACTGCTCTGATCAGTTATCACAAGCTATCATAGAGATCAAGTAGGTACTGTATAGGAAATCACCACTAAAACTACCAATATCTTTACACCACTAAATTCTACTCCTGAGACCAATATTACACTATGTTTACTAACTAGAATTTAAATAAAAACTTGAAACAAATAAACCAAACTACCAATATCTTTACAAATTTAAAGTATCACCCTTTTCTGTCCATTGTCTGTTTGAGTTTATAGCTATTTGTGTTATTTGCTTGTCTTCCTCTAACACAGATTTCCCAAATGGACGAGAGATATATTCCTATATGTCACCTTTTTGTTGCCTAGTGCCACTATTCATTGATTCTAGTATTATTGTTTACTAAGTGTGACCTTGAGTGAATTAAGCACAATGTGCCTATTTTTTTTTAATCTTCAAAATGGGGACAATAAACTAACCTCAGGGGACTGTTGCAGGAGTTCAATGAGGATTACATGTCGTGTTCACCACGGACCGGTTGATGCACCAGGTCTGCATTCTCTCCTGCACATTCGGCACATTCGGCACATTCGGGACTGTGCCCTTGGACCTGACTGACCTGTGGATGACGCGCTGGCTCTGCAGGTAGTCCAAGGCCATGGCCAGCTCACAGATGAAGAGCTTCACGGTGTCTTCCTGGAAGCGGACATTCTGCTGCAGGTGATAACGCAGGTCCCCGCCCAGCAGGAGGTCCACCACCATGAACATGTCCTCCTCGTCTTGGAAGGAGTACCTGGAACAGAATGCCAAATGAAAGTCTATCGAATACATTTGCACACTAAAGAGGCCCAGAGGCAAGTCACACCTCACAGGTCAGAACGGAGTGTTCTTGCCCGAAGATTTCAAGCTCTGGGAGCAGATGGTCTATCGCTCGCTCTCTGACCCTAGACCTGCAGTTTCCACACGCATAAAGGGGAATCATAATGTTATCTACCACATTTGGTCATAGTAAAGAACAAACACAACATTTAACGTCTCCTGACATATAGTGAGCACTCAATAACTATTAGCTTACAAAGTTATAAAGCCCAGGAAGTAAAGAAAAGTCCACTCATGCACTTACCAGTAACAGTCATATCCTAACCACACCATTGCAGCAGGTCCATAAAATATGAGTTACAAGGCGTCCTGGAACCATTCTCATTGCCATTTTTCCACACGATCAACTTCATTACCCAGCAGCATTATAACAAGTCACGTACCACATTAATGATAAGAACAAGATATAAAAGGGCAATAAAAAAGTAAATGCATGGTACAAGGAAGTAATTCACTGAGTGTTTGGGATGGGGAGGCAAGAGAAAGCTTTTCAGCAGAAGTGGGACCTGAGTCATATCTTGAAGGATGGTGACAGTAATAACCACAGAATAAAGCAGGTGCCACTGATGTCTCCATTGAATGACTTCCCTGGGGCTGGCGCTGAAGCCCTCTAGACGTGGCACCTCCCACGACCCCCAAAGTGCTGGTCTTAAGCTCCCATTTTACAGATGAGGAAATCAAGGCCCAGTAATTTGCACAAGGCCAAACACCTAATAATACATGGTAGAGCTGAAGCATTCTCTGGGTCCAAAAGTAAAATTTGAGAGGTAAAAACAGCCCATAGGAAGCATAGGCATGGAAAGAAAATAGCGTGAGTGGGGAAAGGAAAATAGTTTCACAGTAGGTATGATGGGAAAGCTTGTGCCTAGAGAGGAACATGGAGGGCAGATCCCACGACAGGTGCCTGTAAATGAGGCTGTAGGCATCAGGATGACACGAAGAGTTTGAAGCAGGACGTACACCCAGGCATGGAGTTCACACTTGAAGGAGTTTAGGGTAGAGCATTCAAAAGAGGAAATGAGACACAGGAGAGCAGGCCTGGCCTCTGCTCTTTGCAAAGAGCCTCTTGTAAAAATGCATTCCTGCTGCTCTGATTTGTTTTGTTTCCTTCAAAGCACAGCCATGATTTCTAGGCACAATAAAGCTCTCTATATCAGCACTGTTTTGACATGTTTCTTTTGACATAATGTCACGAAGTTCACATTTCAAAGTTTTATTTGAATCAAGAATTAAGTGCCTGCCAGCAGGACCCAGGGATGCGGACTAATTCCTAGTGACAAATGCTTTGCTTTGGAAAGAAATGTAGAATATCAATAACTTGAAGAAGCATACTTAGTATTTTTTATTCTTCATAACCATCGTTGTGCTAAAGGAGACAGAGAGAACTTGCAAGGAAAAGAAACGAGAAATTCAAGGAGGCATTAATCTGAGGCAATAACGTTCTAATCGAGACTAAGAGTCCCTCGTGCTTACTGGTCCAACGAATAAAATTTTGTTTACCACCGAAGGCTGATTCACAAAGAAGATGGCAGAAATTAAGCCCCTGGGGAGGGAGTTTAGACAGAAACACGGGAAGCCCTTTGAAAAATCTGACAACGAATAATTTGTAGTACTGTCTTTTGGAAATAACACTCTTCACCTCAGTGGGGTGACTGGCTGGTCATTCCTGCCGTAGATTTAATGAGCACCAGAAAAGGTGCCTGGACCCCCGTTCACAATGCTTCCCACCGCACTGCTACACATTATATTTGTTGTGTTTTATAGGTCTTTCAGTAAGCAACGATGTGCTAATTAACACGTAATCATGCCTGGGACCTGTTGCACCTTCGGCTGCTCTTAAGTTAATGAAACAGAAATGACGACCCCTCATGGGATGTGGACAAGGTCTGTTGGGAAAGTTGGCAGGTGGGGTAAGGGTGCTGAGATGGGTGAGGCCTGGGCATAAAAAAAGGAGAAGAGCGTGCTAACCATGAACGTTACTGGATGCCAAGGGAAAGAGCGTATGTAGACTGGCTGGCGTACAGGGCGGCTGCTGACTGTCTTCAGCTCTCCATGGGAGGCAGGTGGAGGTGAGAAACCCAGGAACATACCAGAGGAAACTGGAGAGGCCCCATCATTCCACTCAGCTCTAAGGAGAGTCAACCGTATTATTAAATTCACCCTGATGAACAACCATTTTTACTGAGACTTGAGTTAAGCTATTTTTACTTCAAGAACAGACTGATAAAGGTGCCAGGCATGGCAAGTTACCAACAGTGTTCTACCGTGCAAGGGATTATTAAATCAAAGAAAGAAGCAGCCCAGGCAAGAGGCAACATGCTTCCTTTGTCCAGTATGAATATAAATTTATTTAATCATGGAGTCAGTTTGCCTGTTAAAAATCATCTTTCTCCTTCAGCACATCAGATCTGCAGCCCTTCATACAGACCTTGGAAACTCTCAGGGAAAGAGAAGATAGTATTTGATTATCGAGAACCATATCTAGAAAAATAGGTGGGCATGATAACTAGAATATGCAAGTTCATATCGTAGTCTGGTATTTATTAATAAAAGAGTAAGAGCTTCCTTATATCTTGTCCGTTTATCACAGAGACTCACTGTTGCATTTCCAGAACTTTTATTTCTTAACTGAGAGCTCCAAAATGATTAAGTCTGGTCCCAGTGAATGTGGAATGCATTGCAGAGTGCTCAGTAGGATAAAAGATCCATAGCAGAAGACTACCACCTAGTCAGCCCTGTTTCATCATGTTTGACCCAGACAACTTCAGTAGCTATTCATAGCTCTCTCTGTATAATCTTGGACCTCTCCAATCCAGTTTACACACCCTGGTTATATTTTTACGTTATGAGACTTGCATCATCCAGCCTAATAAAACCCTTTCACCTCTCTCCGTGGTCTATAGGATCCTGCATGTCTGTCTCTGTTTACTTTTCCAGCCTTCTCTTTAGGTCTTTCTCTTCCATTCCTCCCCTAGTAGTTCATTCTCTCTTCAGCCTTAGAAAGCTGTGACGTGGTGTGGCCTGTGCCTGTCTTTATGATGTTGTCCGTGCCTGGTTCTTTTCGCTTTATCTTTCACCCTCAGCCCAAGTGACACTTCTTGTGTCAAAGACATTTCTAGCACTCCATATTAAATTAGGTCCTCTTGTAAATTCAATCCCATATGCTTGTTCACAGAATTTAGCCTACTTGTAAAATATTTTCTCATGTACTTTTGAATTGTCTCCATTCCCACAATGCCATGAGGATACATTCCTGCTTTTACTCATCCTCAACTCCTTAGCACCTGGACACTGTTTGAAATGTACCCTCTCTAAATAGTTGCAAAGAAAAACAACAAGTTAACAAATACTAAAGAAAGGAAGGAGAGAAGGTTAAAACACAAGTTTTTGGATGTGTCTAATATACAGTCCCCAGGTTCTATTTTTAGAAAGTAGCACAGTTACCAACTGGGTTCAAAGAAGTCACTCATATGCCTAAAGGGGTCTCATGGGAGCCATCTTGAGATAAATCTGAATCTGAGCATTGGAAGAGACCTAAAATACTTCCAATGCAGTGTTTTTCAAACTGTGGCTTATAACCCATAATAGGTCATGAAATCAGTTCTGTTGGTTCTAACAAGCACTTTTTGTGAAGAAATAAAATAGACTATAAAGCACAGGAAAAATGTTAACATGTATGACTAAACATTGTCTATGAAACTTTTGTTTTTCTGCATATGATGTGTGTCTCTATGGCTATATCTACTGCGTTGTGGTGATAAATATATTTCTTTCTGTGGGTTGCAGTCAAAAAAGTTTGAAAAACATGACCCTAGGAGAACCTGCTGCCTAAGGCCAGATCCCTACTCAAGGATTTCCTGATATTAGTTATCACTTCTGAAAGCTCTCAGGTTTTGGAGAAAAAAATATATTGATTCATCAATGATAGAATCAATCAAAAATATACTTAAGAAAATATACAGTTAGAAAATATGTGTCAGGAGGTCTGGGTTTAAATATCACAAGTGAATTTGGAGCAGATCTCTTAAGCAAAACAAAAGCAGAAAACACATCTGCACAGTGGTATAATTTAATGTACCATGTGGCAAAGAGTAAGTATATTAGATAGGATGTTTGTAAAGTAATTAGCATAGAACATGGCACATAACATAGTAGTAAAGAACATGGCCCTAGGGCCAGACTGCTTTGTGTCCAAATCCCAGCTCTTCCCTTAATGTCTTTATAACCAGGACAAGTTACACAAGCCCTCACCGTTCCCATCTGTAATCGTGCATACCTCATAGGGCTGTTAGGAAGATTAAGTGAGTTAATACATATTAAGTACTTAAAACAGTGCCTGGAAGATAGCTCGTAATGGGTAACTGTTAACTCTTATTTTAACTACCTTTCTCTTTCCATCCATGAATATTAAACATAGCTCTGGTAGGAAGCATATTACTTTTATGCAGCTGTTTACTATTATTTTATAAGAGGCAATTGTATGAAGACATTTACTGCCAGTGGTATAAGCAACATAGTTCCTATTAATTGAACTTTTACTATTTGTTCTGATACCTTGTTAGGTACTTTGTGTGTAATACATTTAATTACTACCAAAAACCCATGAGGTAAGTAGTATCGTTATCCCATTTTTACTGATCATAAGGATTAAGTTTTAATCCTTAAAAAAATAGCAAACCAAACCCATCAACATACTAAAAAAATTCTATACCTTGGCCAAATGAGATTAACACCTGCAAATCAATTAATATAATACATCATATTAATAAAATAAAAAACAAAACATATCATCCCAATAGATACAGGAAAAGCATTTCACAAGAGACAACATTGATTCATGATAAAAACTTTTAACAAACTTGGAATAAAAGAGAGCTCCTTTAATCTGATATAGGGCATCTGTGATAAAACCTACAGTGACCATCATACTTAACGGGGAAGACTGAATGCTTTACCTCTAAAGCAAAATCATCTGCTCTCACTTCTGTTCAATATAGTACTGGAGATGCTAGCCAGTGTAATTAGCTAAAAGAAAATAATAATAATAATAAATCAGTAAAAGACATCCATACTGGAAAGGAAGAAACAAAACTCTTAATCACATACACCATGATTCTGCATAGAGAATCATTAAATAAAAGAAGCAAGGTTGCAGAATACTAGATCAATATGCAAAAATCAATTATATTTTCCAAATAAGCAATAAACAATATGAAAATGAAAATAAATACAGTTGTGTTCACAAAAGGATAAAATGCTTCAGAATAAATTTAAGAAATTTATTTCCTAAATACACGTTGCTTAGGAACATTAAAGAGTTCTAAATAACTAAGGAATACCCCATATTCACGGACTGGAAGACTCAACTATTGCTAAGATTTTGGTTAGGCCCAAATTGATCTATAGAATCAATGTAGTCCAATAATGCAGGCAATATCAAATTGCCAACAAGATTTCTCTTTTTGCGTAAGTTGATAAGCAATTTCTAACATTTACAAGGAAATGCAAAATATCTAGAATAGCCAAGTTAGTTTTGAAGAGGAAAAACCCAGAAGACTTTACCTTTTCAATTTCTAAATGTCCTATAAAGCTATACTTATTAAGATAGTGCGGTACTGCCATAGGATAGACGTATAGGTCGCAACGGAACAGAAGTAGGAGTCAAAAGAGAAACCTTCATAGTCAGTTGATTTTTGGCAAAGGTAGTGGGAAAGGAGAGGTCTGGGACAACTGGGTATCCACATCCAAAAACGATGAACTTAGATCACATCATATGCAACAATTAACTCAAATGGGTCATAAACATAAATACAAGGGTAAATGCAATAAAACTTTTAGAATAAAACATAGGATAAAATCTCTGAGGCATCAGGTGAGGCTAAGGTTTCCTAGCTATGACACAAAAGGAAGGTCCATTAAAAATGGATGAATAATTTCACTTAGCATGACACCCTTGAGGTCCATCCACTTTCCTACAAATGGCCATATTTCATTCTTTCTCACTGCCATATAGTACTCCATTGTATATATATACCATATCTTCTTGATCCATTCATCAGGTGATGGACATTTAGGCTCTTTCCATGATTTGGCTAACCGTGGACTGAAGGGGGAGGGGGAGGGAGGGAAGGGGGTGATGGTCATGGTTGGGGGACACTTATGGGGAGAAGCACTGGGTGTTATATGGAAACCAATTTGACAATAAACTATTATTAAAAAATTGATGAATAAGACATTACCCAAATTCAAAGCTTTTGCACTTCAAAAAGACACCATTAAGAAAAGGAAAAGGCAAGCAACAGAGTGGGAGGAAAAATTTGCAAAATAAATAACCAATAAAGAATTATATCCTGAGTTTCCAAGGGACTGTTACAACTTAGTAATAAGATAAGCCGATCAAAAAATGGGCAGAGACATGAATAGATATTTCACTAAGGAAAATACACATGAAAAGAGGGTCCACATGATTAGGAAACAGAAAAATGGAAATTAAAAGCACCAATGTCATGCCTCTCCGAATGGCCATAATAAGTAAGAGATATATAAATAAGAAATGTTGGTTTAGGACGCAGAGTAAAGAGAACCCTCACACACTGCTGGCAAAATGTAAAAGGTACAATCACTTTGGGAAACAGTTTGTGAGTCTCTCAAAAAGTTAAACATAATAGTAGCATTTCACCTAGAAGGTCTACTCCTAGATATCTAAGTAAGAAAATTAAAACATGCTTCCATCCAAAGACCTGTACACAAATATTTGTTGCAGCATTATCTGGAATTGCCACAAACTAGAGAAACACTAAATGTCCATTAACTGGCGAATGGACAGACAAAATGAGGCCTATTCATCCAGCGGCGTAGTGTTCAACACTAAGTAGGAATGAACCGCCAGCACGTACTACAGCATGGATAAGCCTCATAAGCATTATGCTTTGTGAAAAGAAGCCCCGCACAAGAGATTACTTATTTGTAACTTCATTTATATGAAGTTGTCAGAAAGTGCAAATGTACAGATGCAGAGGGGAGATGAGTAGTTGCATGGGGCTCAGGGTGGGGAATGGGAATTACCTCTAAATGGGTATGAGCAATCTTATTGGGAGGATGAAAGGATTTATAAATTGACTTAGAGCAATTATTGCACTACTCCATAAAATTGCTAAAGATCACTGAGTGGCTGCATTCAATGCAATGGTGCATTTTGTGACATGTAAAATATACCTCAATAAAATTGTTATTTTAAAAGAAAATAGTGAGTATGGGGAAAAAAGAATTAGGGTGTAGAGCAGTTATATATTTGTTCAAGAATCACATGTTAGGAAATTGTGGAGGTACGATTGCATCTAAGTCCACACAGTTGACACACATACTGTGTGCACAATAGCCAGGGAAGTTCACGAAACAAAGCGTCCAAAGTTTATCATAAAATCCTGCCAGGGAATAGAATAATTATTCAAATGGCTTTCCAGTCAATTCCCAAAATTTAATTTGTTTGCCTCTTGGGTATCTCAGTCCACGGGTGGGACACTTCTGATCGGCACCCAGACAGCTCCATCGAAGAGTTTTTAAGAACCAGTGCTGTCTTGGGCACTCAAATGATAGAACAATTTATCCGTGTTTTTTAGATTCTGAACAGAGAGTGCTCACAGCAGGCTTTTCACAGTTCAGGAAGAGCGTTAGCTCCTGTGAGAAGAGATCCCGCAGGAGCAGGTCAAGAGTACATGAGGGTGTACTGTCCCAATAGCTACGTACGGATCTGAACTTTAAAACGTGTCTTTGAAGCAATGGCCCACCATAGTTCTCCTCTTGTGGCTCTTTAGCAACTTTCCAAAGTGAATCTAGTGTAAAATTTATTAAAAAACAATAAAACCAAACAGCATTATTTCACCTAATTCATTTGCCATGACAACAGAGAAAGCCCAAGGTTTATACAAGTCTGATTTTAGTCGTTGACAAAAGCCATACCCGGTTGTTGCTGTGTGGATGTATGTGTAACTGAAATGCCACAGCATGGGTGACGGGCTGAGGCCAAGAAAGATTAATGTCTTGGATAACACTGGAACCAACTCAAGGCAGCAATCTAAATTCTCTCTGCTATAAATTTAGAGGGAGTGAATTTACAATCCAAATAAGCACATATAACTTCTACTCATGAATGTATCAGAGCGTGGGAACACTTCCATCAAGGTCTGAGGAGAGCAGTGGCGGGCAAGGACACGGAGAAACGGGCGCTCTCTCAGGCTCTGAGGGAGGGTAATTCGGTGAAAGCTCTTCGGAAGGTCCTTTAGAAATACCTCTTCAAAACCAAAATGAAACAAAACAAAACAGAGCCTCACACGGTTTTTGACTGTGTAATTTCACTACTAGGAACTTTCAGTATGGATACACCTGAAAAATCACAACAAGATTTACATACAGGGACACTCTTACAGCATATAAAATAAGAAACAATTTGTGTGCCTATCAGGGGAGCAAATGAATAAATTATGGTAAACTCCTACTACAGATGGTACAACAATTCAAAAAATGAGGCAGGCCTACATATTCTGATCAGAAAAGATTTCTAAGATATATTATGAAGACAAGGTGAGGGAAAGAGCAGTGTTATACTACTATGTGTATTATATGCTAGATGCTTAGTGTACAGACAAAGGACATATTTAAAAAGGGATATACACAACCACAAAAGGAAAATAAAGATATTACATGCATATGTTGGTCTGTGCTTGACATTTTCTGAAAATATGATCTCCAATTATCTAAATGGTAGAATTATAGGTCATTTTACTTTTCATTTATATTTTACTTTACATTTTATTTACATTTTACTTTTTAATTGTATTTTTATATTATAAAGGACCTAATAAATATAACCAACATATTTCTTTCTACTTTGATATGTCTAATATATGCTGTCTCCTTGCAACAAGTAGTAAATTGCCCCTAGAGATCTAGTGAATGATAAAGTGAATACAGACAGCGATATTATTCTATAATCATCGAATTTTCTAAAACACTAGAATGTAAAGATTCTCACTACTAAAAGGAAAGGATCGTTACATAACAAGATAGAAGTGTTAATCATGGCCACAATGGTGACCATAATACTATATAAAATGTGACAAATTAATATGTTGTCCACCTAAAATTTGCACACTGTTATATATCAAATATATTTCAGTTAAAAAAAGGAAAAAGTGATAGATGCCATCTCATCAGGAAAGGAACTAACCCATTTGAATCAGCTCCTTCCTAATCTATATAAAATATCTAGACTAGTGGTTTTCCTCAAATATTCTACGTTAACATTCCCCTAACTGTCCTAGAAACATTACTTTAAAGGAATTTTATAGAGTATTTGGGTCCTATAAATGGATTCAAACAAGATCCTTGTTCATACTTTGTCTTTGGTTTTATGTGCCTTTAAGTCTTTTTTATTCCATAGCTTCCCTGACTCTTAGTCTTAGTAATTTTTTGTTGAAGAAACCAAATCATTTTTGCTCCAGCATTTCTGCAGTCCGAATTTTTCTGGCTGCGTTCCTGTCCTGCCTTTCTACATGTCCCACAAGTCTGTGCACTTCAGGAAAGCCGGTGTCAGACACATGGCTTGCTCAGAGTCAGGTTTGATTTTTGGGGGCAAGACTGTTGTGCAGGTAGTGGTGTGTACTTTGATCAGAAGGTATATAATTAATAAGTATCTGTTGTGGTGTGATCAGCCATTAATCAGCTGAGTGGCTACCTCCAAGAACTCCTTAGGGGTTGTGATATTTGAATTCTATCATCTCTTTATATTTTAGCTGGAGTACTTTTATAAAGAAAAATTGGCTGTGACCCATTATCTAGGTACTCTAGCTATGGTTCATATTTTAAGGTTAGACAAATGCTTACATCTTTATTTATCACTTTTCAAAATGACTTGGTGGTTTCATAGAAACCTCCCCCCCGCAAAACATTAAGTGTTTTCTTTTAGTCATAATAAACTCATGGGTTTGATGTTATCACCCTTACTGGTGTTCAGTTTATAATTTCCATTCTTTGGCCATAGTCTATCTGGAAACATAGTCAAGTTGGATCATGTGTTGTTATTTTTTTATTTTTGTTAATGTTTATTTATTTTGAGAGAGAGAGAGAGACAGAATAAATATGAGAATGAGCAGAGGAGGGAGAGGGAAAGAGAGACAGAATCCCAAGTAGGATTCGTGCTGCCAGCACGGAGCCCAGTATGGGGCTCGAACCCACAAACCAAGAGATCATGACCTGAGCCAAAATCAAGAATCAGACACTTAGCAGACTGAGCCATGCAGGTGTCCCCAGAAAATGTGTTATTTTGACATGACCTAGTAGGCTTTGATACCTTTTGTTTTCTGTTACGAAAAAATATTCCTGGCTGCTTTGTACAATTCCTCCGAGTTATAGAAGTGTTCTTTGAAATGAGGACGTCATTGTTATTAGGTCTTTTCAGTGGACAGAGCTGGGAATAGATTTAGATATTTGGTATAGTTATAGGTATAATGTGTACAGGCGCAGACAAATGTAACCTAAGGTAAATACATCCTAAATTCATAATCATACTTTCTATTTACATTAAAGACAACAGAAATTCTTAATCTCATCAGTATAATACCAGTAATTCCTTTCTCCCTTGCTGAAAATCCTGGTTCTAAAGGATTCTGAGATCTCTCAAGAAGAGATCTCACCAAATATTCATTCTTTTTGCTTTATCCCACCATATATATAAAAAACAAAACATTCTCAGGAGTGCAACATCAAAGCTGCCTTCTACAACATCATCACTGTCGGGGCCACCAAGTTTTCTGTCTGCCTCAGGCAAGGATTATCACTCCCTTGAGTGAGCCAGTAAACAAGATTTGCATCTGGAGGCTGGAGATTGCCATTTCCTGGTCAAAATAACTTTTGGCGACTGTCTTGCTGAGCTAGACGTGCGAGTGGCCAAGGCACACAAAAGATCAAAACCGTATTCAGTGTTAGTTCTCCATCCCCCAAGATTGCTGAGGCAAAGTCGGGGTGCTTCTTTGATATGCATTTGACTCTGTAGCCTGCCTAGGTCAGCTTGCCTTGTCTTCCCCCCTGAAGACTATATAAAGAACAGTTCTTTGAATAAACGCTCTCTTTCGCCTGATCGGAGAACCGTGAGTTCGGTCTTTACTCTCTGCGTCTCCCTCTCCTGCCCCCTTTTTCTCTCCCTCCCTCCGGAGAAGGACCCGCGACGATTCTCCGATTCTCCGCCCTGCCGGTTGGGGCTGACGAAACAGGTACCACCGATTGCGGGGACGAGCAGCCCCGGCCCTCGGGTTACGACAATTGGCGCCTCAACGCGGGGCTCAGTAAAGGAACGCGACCCTGACATCGGGTTACGACACATCACTGTATATACTTTAAGACATTTTTGCTATGCTCTTTGTCATTAAGCTATATTCCACTAAAGATGCATAATAAAGTTACTATTTGGAAGTCACCTGGAATAGTACATTTTTGTGTGGTTATGCCGCAAACTGGATATATGCTTAGGTTCATTTGCTTTAATTTATGTTGTTTTTTAAAATTCTTTTTAAAATCTAATTTTCTTTTACAGTTATTTAAAATACTTGTTTTCAAAATAAAATCAGCAAAACAGGGTGTACTGAGAATGAGCTTTTCCCCTTTTCTTAGAATCCCTTCCATCTCTTCATTAATAATTTCTTTAAAAATATTTTTATTGTGGCAAAATACATATAACATGAAAGTTTATTATTTTAACCACGTTAAGTACAATTCAGTGGCATTAAATGCATCAACAGTGTTGTGCAAACATCACCACCATGTACTTTCAGAACATTTTCTTCGTCTCAGACAGACGCTGTACCTGCCCATTAAATAACTCCTCATTCTTCTTTCCCCCAACCTCTGTCTCTATGAATTTGTCTATTCTAGGCACCTCCTCTACGTGGAATCATACCTTGTTTATCCTTTTGTATCTGACTTATCTCACTTAGCATAGTGCTGTCAGGGCTCATTCATGTTGTAGCATGTGCCAGAATTTCATTTTGTTTTAGGCTGAATAAAATTCTCGTGTATGTTTGTCCATCCATCTGTTGATGGGTTTATGGCTTGTTTCTACCTGTTGATTATTGGAATCATGCTGCTGTGAACACTGGTGCACAAGTATCTGCTGGAGTCCCTGCTTTCGGTGATCTTAGTACATAGAGGTGGAATCCTGGACTGCATGGTAATGTTGCATGTAACTTCATGAGGAACCGCCGAAATGTTTTCCGCAGTGGCTTTGACATTTTACATTCTTACCATGTCTTTCTACTTTCTTGATCCCATCTCTGAAGCACAATTAACCAAAGAAAAAAGCCTGGATAAATTGGACTCCATCAAAGTGAAAAATATTTGTTCTCTACAGGAGAACTTTATATATTCTAGACATGGTACAGAATTGGGAAGAATCTCTGCAAATCATGAATCTAGATACATGATTTGCAGAGATTCTTCCCAATTCTGTACCATGTCTTTCTACTTTCTTGATCCCATCTCTGAAGAACAAATATTTTTCACTTTGATGGAGTCCAATTTATCCAGGCTTTTTTCTTTGGTTAATTGTGCTTCTGGTATCCTATCTAAGAAACCGTTGCCTAATAAAGCCACAAAGACCAACATCTATTTTTTCTTAAAAGAGTTTTATAGTTTAAGCTCTTAAATTTTGGTTTTTATCCATTTTGAGTTCATTTTTGTATATTATGTGAGGTAGGGGTCCAACTTCATTCTTTTGCATTTGGATATCTAGTTGTTCCAACACCATTTATTAAAAAGACATTTTCCCACTGAATTGTCTTAGCACTGTGGTCAAAAGTAAATTGACTGTAAATGTGAGAGTTTATTTTTATATTCTCATTTCTGTCCCATGACTCACCATATGCTGGTACCACCTTTGTCCTGTTCATTATAGCTTCAGAGTAAGTTTTGAAATTGTGATGTGTGAGCCCTCCAGCTTTGTTCTTTTTTTTTTTCTTTTTTAAGACTGCTTTAGCAATTCCCTTGAACTTCCTGGATTTTAAATACTTTAAATTTCTTTATAAATTTTCAGATCAGCTTGTCAATTTCTACAGAGAAGCCAATAGGAGTTTTGATAGGGACTGTGTAGAATCTATAGATGAATTTGAGGCCATATTTCATTTTCCACTTAACAGTATATTCTGGAGGGTAGACCTTAGTAGTACATACATCTCATTCCCTTTTCCACCTGTGTATGGCTACATTTATGGGTGGCACCTGTTTAATCAACCTGTTGTCTATTGAAAAACATTTAGCTTATTTTTAGTTTCTTGCTTTACTGATAGTATAACTTAGAAAAGTTTTGCATATGTCTTTTTGTATTTTGGCTAGAACAACTTTGTGGTAAATTCCTAGAGGTAGGTTTGCAAAAATCACTTTTTAATTTTCTTAAATTTATTTTTATTTGTTTTTGAGAGAGATAGTGAGAGGGATGGAGGGGCAGAGAGAGAATCCCACCAGGTTCCATGCTGTAGGCAACAGAGCTTGATGTGGGGCTCAAACTCATGAACCATGAGATCATGACTGAGCTGAAACCAAGAGCCGGACACCAGGAGACCCACAATAATTTTATTAAAAACAAAGGGTAAAGGCATATGTAACGTTTGCTCTATATTGCCACATTTATCTCCAAGAGGCCGTATCATTTAAATTCTCACCAGCCATATATGGAGGTGCCTGTTTTCCCATGTTCTCTCTCCAGAGGACGTTGTCAAATTTCCCAAAGTTTTCAACTTTAGAAATAAACTTAGCAGTAAAGAAGATGATTTGAAACTTACTTATAAAGTGATTTCTCTCTGTCTCTTAAGTATCTTATAAAGTTTTTTAAGGAAAAACTCACACCTTCCATGTCCCCATCAAAACATACCTAAATGACCTTATCCACTCTTTGTATCTTGCGTGTACAGTGTATCCTGGTTAAACACTCATGTATCTTAAATTCATAAACACAGATAATTGAGAGTTTACGTAGATCTTCTTGGCAGGAGTAAGAATCAATTTGAGGGAACTACATTAAAATAGCTATAATGAATACTCACAGCAACTTCCTTTTTAGCCCCAAGAAACTTCTATGTACATCTCAAGAGACATAAAGACTCTGAGTCTGGGTTTGTCTCCCCTCTACCTCCGAATTTCCTGACCTCTTCTTGCCAAACATAAATTAAACGTTACCCTTATGTGTTTCCCTCTCTGGACCTCTGCAGCAGTCTGCCATTCTTTATAGAACACTCCAAGAACCTAACTATAAATGGTTGCATTGGGTTATATTGTATTGTAACCATTAACTTTTTTTGCCTGAATTTATTATTTGGCTGAACAGTTTGAAGAATTTGTGTTTTGCTTATCTCTGCTTCCATCAGCGACCTCTGGTTGGTACAGAAGGAACATTTGTTTAGTCAGTGGCCATTTTACAAATATTTATTATATGTCTACTGGTATGAGATGCTGAGGGTAAAGGATGAAACCAAGGAACATGATTTCCCTCCCCTTAAAGCTAATGATCTATAAGAGATAAATAAATATTTGCACATCAAATATGTAGCCATAAAATGTGGTAGAGGCCACGAAAGAAAAGTGCAGCTACTAGCATGGAGGCTGACAGAGGACGTACTTTTGAATGACGGGCATCCGGGGGGCAGTCAGGAAAGTCAGACAGTGTAACACACGTACTTGTCTGCTTGGAATCATAGACAACAGTCTCAAATAAAATGAGCAAAAATGTACAATTTTCACAATGAAAAAGATGGTGGACGATTTTTAAAAATCACACCTAACAGCTTGCTGATTACTTTCCTGATGTTCTGGTGCAGTCGTGGAGTCTCCTCAAGCCCTGAACTTTCTCTGGACAGAGATTTGAATGTACTTTGTGATCTGTCAGCTCATTTGTACTGGCTCTGGAGATGTTATTTATGAAGCTTCTCTGGGGAAATTTTGGCTATCATTATTTTCTACCGAATCTCTTGAGGCAGTTACCTCAGAGAATAACAGAGCCAGTCAACAGGCAAAGGGGAATAACACCATCTTGCTGCTTACATAAAAAGAAAAGTCAAAACACGAGCCTACATTATAATGAGGAACAATTAAATCAGACTCTTACCTATAGAATTTGCCGGGGGTCCAGAGCGGGGGAAAACGTTGCAAGTTAAAACTTTTTGTGTTGCATGGGACCAATTGCAGAAACAGTCAAGCGGGATGAGTTGGAGTCATCAGTGGGACGACACATGGCCACTTGTGATTCAGAGAGTGGCTGCGGAGGCCCTAACTGTGCTGGCAGGTCCAGGATGTGCTGAGTCACACATTCTGAGTGGCTGTTTCCCGGAGGGGATGAAGTGAAGAGATGAAAAGTTCATCTGGCTCAGGGTATGGTCTGTCCTCTGCCTGGCTAGCCAGAAAAGCAGTGTCTCCTCACTGACCAGGTCCCCCCTCGCGGAACTGCAGGGCAAAGGGAGGCTTCTTGGCACCACTACCCAACACGGAAATTCTTATTTGTGACCTTCATGCCCTCCTTCTAGCCTCTCCATTTTTTTTAAGTTTATTTATTTTGAGAGAGAGCAGTGAGGGAAGGGCAGAGAGAGAGGCAGGAAGAGATTGAATCCCAAACAGGCTCTGCACCACCAGCGCAGAGCCCAGTGCGGGGCTTGAACTCATGAACCACAAGATCATGACCTGAACTGAAACCAGAAGTTGGACACTTTACTGACTGAGTCACCAAGCCTCCCGTAGCCTCTCTGTGTTTAATGCTCCCTGCTTGCCTTGACCTAACTCATGTTTATCATCTGACCAGACCAACGGCGTCTTCAGAAATGTTTGGATCTTTCTGCCTCTATCCTCATCTCATGGGCTTTTCTATGCATCTCTATTTCTGATGTCCAGTGGTTAGAACTCCACCAGCAAAGCAGGGAGGGGCATTATGGTTTTTTCCTCAAACTGGAGAATATTCAGTAATAATTGGTGAGTTTGTTTCACCACAACAGTACCATGTATCAGGTTAGATGGTTCTTTAAGTTTTTTGGTTGGTTTTAGAGTTTTAGAAGTAGCCATGCATATGTAAGTAGTATTCTAATAAAATATTCTATATAAATTATGTAATATTTTAACAAATATAATAAATATTCTAATAAAATATAAGTTAACACTGAAGGTCTTAGAGAGTTTCTGGGGTGAGATTTGGAATCCAGATTTACCATCACTTTCTAGTTTTGTGTTTTGGGCAAGAAATCAAATGTCTCATTTTGAGCTTACTCATCTTTACAAGGGAATAAATACTAATTCCTATCATATACAAGCCTGTATTGGAAAATACATGAGATAATATATGTAACATTTTAGCATACCACCTCAAAAACAAGTCCCCCCAAATACTAGTGGCCTGCGTGACTTCCTCCATGTATAATTTCCTTAAGTTTTACACAACAATCTACTTCTGGAGTCTACTTCCTGAAAATATACTTTTCAGTTTATCAAACTTTGGTATAGTGAGGATATTGCCCTCAATTAAACTCCAATCCTGATTAAATATACCTGTATTAAAACAGCAGCAAGGGGCACCTGGGGGGCTCAGTCGGTTAAGCGACCGACTCTTGATTTCAGCTCAGGTCATGAGTTCCTGGGTCATGGGTTCGACCCCCATGTCGGGCTCTGTGCTATCAGTGTGGGGTCCTCTCTTTCCCTCTCTCTGGATCTTCGCTACTCACGCTCTTTATCTCAAAATAAATAAACTTTTGAAAACACTAAAAAATTAAAGCATCGGCAAAACTAACATCTAGGATGTGCCCTCTCAGGAGAAAAACACGCAGCTGGATTCACTTTAAATTTATAACCACCGGTCTCATGTGGCTACTTAGGAAATCCTATTCTAATCCTCTATTCATTTCAGACATTTATGCACCTGGCAGCTTCTCCCCTGACAGTCTCCAGTACTGTGCCCACACCTCCTCCACAGCTGATGACCTCATGGGTCACAGCAGGAATGACACCGGAACTCCTTCATCTGCCCACCAGCAAATTCACCAGTCTACACATCTGTGCATTCACATACTCTGCCTTCTCTCCTAGTACAGTGAAAGCAGCGCCCCACTTCTACCCAAGTCCAGCTCATTACCTGAGCCCCACATCACAGCTGGCTCGCCATGCTGAGGCGCTCACTCTGGCCTTCCTCCCCGTTCTTCCCTATGTTACCCAGTCTTTCCCCCCACTGGGCTCCTACTCAGCACCCAAACTGTGTATGCACATCTAAAATGTGTGTGTGTATATATGTATACATATATATAATTTAAATTTTTAAATATATTTAATAATATCAATAAAATAATATATAAACAAGAAAGGCAAAATATTCATATATAACAATAACATGCCAATGATAAAATAAATATAAAAAATAAATGTTTAAAAATCTACATTACAGTACCCGGTGATATATACAAAACAATAATAGAATATGACCAACTAGCATTTATTTTAATAGAATGTGAGCAAGTGGGGTTTATTTTAAGAAGCTCATTTTCACATTTGCAAATCAATTAATTTACCTCAGCACATCATAGAAATGAACTCAACAAAATAGAAAACACATTTGACAAATATAATACCCATTCATGATCAAAACTTGTAGCAAACTAGGACTGAAAGAAAAGTTCCTTACTGTGATAAACAGTATCTACCAAAAGCCTAAAACAAACATCATATGAAATCTTGGAATCTTGAAAACCTTCCCCATGAAATCAGAACACACAGACAAGGATGTCTACGACACTGTTCTCAACGCAAATGCAGTAAGCGTGAATATAAAAGTATCAAAACAGGAAAGGAAGAAGTTAAACTGTCACTAGTTAATGCATGATTGTAAATATGGAAAATCCAAAAGAATCTACAGCCTAATCAGAATTAATAAGAGTTTAGCAAGTTCACAGGACACAAAATCATTAAAAATCAACTATATATTGCTAAACAAGGAACAAATTACTAGAAAATTAAATTTTGGTAACTAATTACCATTTGTAATCATATCAAAAACATCAATACCTAGGAATAAATCTAAAGAGATATATGATGGATCTCTACAATAAAAAAATGAAACCAAAGAAAGAAATTAAGGGATACCTAAATATATAGGAAGATGCAAGATATATATAAAGTCAATGAATCAGAAGGTTTTAATTTTTTTTAAATTTTTCAATGTTTATTTATTTTTAAGAGACAGAGTGAATAGAGAAGAGGCAGACAGAGGGAGACAGAGAATCCAAAGCAGACTCCAGGCTCTGAGCTGTCAACACAGAGACTGATGCAGGGCTCAAACCCACAAACTGTGAGATTATGACTTGAGCTGATCAAATGCTTAACCAACTGAGCCACCCAGGCACCCCAAAGGTTTAATATTTTAAAAAGACCTTAATTCTCACTGAATTAGATTCAATGTAACCTACTACAAATACCAGTAGTTTTAAATTACAAATTGACAAGCTGATGATGAAATTTACATGGAATTGCAAAGAGCCAACTCTGGCCAATATAATGCAGAAGAAGAATTATGTTACTGAATTCTGCTACTCATAGAAAGCTATAGTAATTAAGGTTGTGTGATAAATGTATAAGTGTACACAAGGAGATCAATGGAACAAAGTCTAGAAATCCATACATATTTAGTGGCTTGAGTATCAGCAAATGTGTTATTGCAGTGCAACAAGAAGAAACTTTTCAGTGAATGGTATTGGCTTCATTAGATTTCTATATGGGGAAAAAGTGAATCTTGACCCTCAATGACGGATCTACATGAAAAGTTAAAATAGCAATCCTACTAGGAAACAGGGTAGAATATTTTCACCTTGGTATAGGCAAAGATTTCCTAAATAGGCCACAGAAGGCACAATCAATAAGGAAAAATATGGATACACTATCTGTATCACATTTAAATTCTAGATTTTTGAATGTCAAAAAAATAATATCCTTACAGAGTGAATACGTAAGTCATCAATTGGACAAATAATTTATACTAAAAAAAGGACCACTGGGGGGGAGCAAGCAAGAGATGTACAAGACTCAAGCACTTTATAAAAGAGGATTCCAAATGGCCAAAAATCATATAAAAATGTGCCCAAACTCACAAGTCACCAGGGAAGTTCAAATTAAAACCACAATCAGATGACAGTATACGTTTACTAGAACACTATAGAGAAACTGACAATACCAAATATTGGTGAGGTTTTGTGGCAACCTGAATTACCATATATTGTTGTTGTGAGTATAAATTGGTACAATTTCTTTTGACAACCATTTCCCAGCTCAACCTACATAAATCCTAGGATCCAGGGATTAAATCCTAGGTTTACATCCTCAAATATATGTACTTTTGCTTACCAGAAGATACAAGCAAGAATATTAGTAGCAGGACTATTTGTAAAAGTCTCAAACTGGAAACGACCCAAATATCCATCACTTGTGAGATGTATAAATAAATCAAGGGATATTCACACACTGGGGTATGATAGGGAAATGACAATACATTATTGCTACCTGTGGCGAGATGGATGAATCTCAAAACACAACAAAACTACTTTGCATCCCCCCCAAAATAACATCACCCACTTCCTGTGTTCTCAAGCCACTCCCTCTGATCCTTTGTCCAATCATTTGGACTTGGCTGTTATCAAGGTCACATATATGCATCTTCCCAAGTTCAGTCAGTTCTTGGTCTCCTCATTCTTGACCTCTCTACAGCATTGAAATAGCATGAACTCCTTCCTTTGTGAAACAGCCTCCGGATTCCAGGATCCTGCACTCGCCTGATTTACTCCTTGCTTCCAGGCTGTTCCTTCTTTGTCCGATTGCCTGAGTCTTCTTCCTCTGTCAGAACTATAAGGGTGCTCTACGTCTTTAGCCCTTGGCCCTTTTCTTCTATTTAACTTCTCTCCAAATATGCTTCCTTCAAGTCCTAGCTTCGCTAGCATCTATAAGACAATTTTTCCTATATTTGTGTTTAGTTGGACTTCTTCTTGGTCCCTGGATTTCTCTTATGAGCTTTAGACTTCCTGCCTATTCAGTAGCTCTACTTGGATGACTAAGAGGCAACTCAAAATTAGCACAGCTAAAAGACATTTCTTGATTTTTCACAATGAATCTGATCCTCCTCAGATCTCCCCATGTTAGTGGATGACACAGTCATTCACCCAGTGGCTCAGGCCAACAATCTGGGAGTCATTATTTATTTTACTCTTTCTTTTAGCCAAGGGGCAGGCATGTTTTCTGAGCAGGGCCAGCTGGACTCTCTCCCAGGGCTTAGAACCCTGAGTGGAGGACAAAGGGTTAGAAAATTGGTTGAAGCTGACTCATCTCAGCTGAGCCAGCCTTGAGAGCCTGTCTGTCGGTTCCTGCTACCTAGATTCCAAGAACCGCCTTTGTCCCTTGTTTTCTGGAGACCTCTGCTTCTTCAGCTTTATGTCTGAGGCTGTAAGCTACTCCACATCCTCTCAAAGAATTTCTTTTTAGGTGAAATTTCCAAATAGCTTCTTGTGTTGTCTGCAATAAATTAATTCTTTGTAATATTGATGAGTAAATGAGTAAGTGAATGTCTTCATTATAAAGACTCAGTTTCCTGCCTATTGGTCAATCAGTCAGTCATTCAACGACCATGTCTGCAACCATTACTATGTACAGGCCACAATTAACACTGTTCCCTGCTAAGTTCTTCTTTAGGGACTGTTGTCCCTTATTCTCCACTCAGCCAAGCTTGTCCGGGCCATACCCAAGAACTACTTCTTCCTGTGATAGCACTGCATAATAATACAGGGTAACCTCTCCTTCTCAAGATCCTTAATTTAATCACATCTCTTCCTAAGATAACAAAGTTGGACACTAAGGCAAGAAGAGCTGGCTTTAGGGGCACCTGGGTGGCTCAGTCGGTTAAGCATCCAACTTCGGCTCAGGTCATGATCTCACAGTTCGTGGGTTCAAGCCCTGCATCGGGCTCTGTGCTGACAGCTAGCTCGGAGCCTGGAGCCTGTCCTCAGATCCTGTGACTCCTTCTCTCTCTGACCCTCCCCTGCTCACGCTGTCTCTCTCTCTCTCTCTCAAAAATAAATTAAAAACATTTTTTTTTTAAAAAGAAGAGCTGGTTTTAGCCAATGATATAGTATTGCAATAGGAACCCAACAGTGTGAACTGAACTCAACTTTGATGTGCATAGAAGTGACTGAGTGTCTAAAAGGGAGGATTGAGGGGATGGAGAAGGGAAAGCCAGCACCTGGTAGGCAGTGGAGTAAAAGTTACAAAGAGTCAGAAACAGGGTTGGTCCACATCAAACCTATCTGGGTTTGTTAACCTGCATTTATCAAAGTTAGGCTCCTCCCCTTCCACAGAGGAGACAGGGTGCCATCTTCCTGTGCTGGATGGAGCAAACTAAATTCTTTTGGCAACTTTGCATTTTCTCAGGCAGGCACTTTAAGGGGAGCTAATGCCTCAGGATAGGGTCCTGAGCTGTTAGAAATGGTGTCAGTATTTGTTCACGTCTTTATAGACTAAGGTTGAGGCCTAGTCAAGAAGATAGTTCGAAGAGCCTGGCTAGAATTTGGTCAAGAGGGGGCCATCGTCACCAGGCAGAACCCAGTGTGATCAGAGGAGTCCTTTTAAGATGGACCAGACAGGCGGAGAGTCGCCATCATGGAGCGTGGGGAAGATGCTATGTGGCTGGCTTTGAAGGGGGAGGAAGGTGCCTTGAACCAAGGAATTCAGGCAGCCTCAAAAAGCAGGAAAGGCAAGAAAACACTCTTTCCTAAACCTCCAGAAGGAACATAGCTCTGCAGACAGCTTCATGTTAGCCTCATGAGACTGATATTTCACTTCTGGCCTCCTCCCAAATTGCAAGATACTGAGTTCCTGGTTTTTGAGCTTTTTCATATTCTTTTACTCTGAAATAAGGTTCATTTACAGTAAAATGCACAGATATTAAAGTGTAGAGTTTAATGAATATTTTCAAATCTATGCCCTGATCTAAGCAGCACCTCAATAATGAGAGTAGAGTATTTCCACCACTCTCCAAGTTTCCCGCATGCGACCTTCTTGTTAATCTGTGTCCCATAGGTAATCATTGTTCTGATTAATTTTGTCTGTTTGTGAACTTTCAGTGCAAGCAATGCAAGGCTACAGGAAATAATGTCTTAATTATATTGTAAAAATAGCTTTCAGTCCATTTACTCCAATTCAGGTTGTTTTAGCCACTACGTTTATGGAAATTTGCTCCAGCAGCAACAGGAACCCAATACAGCAGTTATTTCTGCATAATGAAATATAGGGATTTAGCATATTCTTTAGAATGTCTATATTCCCATATTTTATATAAAATATGTATTTTATATATTTTTGAATTAAACATTTTGTAAATGTTTATTTATTTTTGAGGGAGAGACAGCATGAGCAGTGGAGGGGCAGAAAGAGAGGGGGACAGAATCCAAAGCAGGCTCCATGCTTTGAGCTGTCAGCACAGAGCCCAACATGGGGCTCAAACTCATGGACTGCAAGCCATCTAGGTGCCCTGTATTTTATATCTTATATATTTTTAAAAGATTTAAATTTTTAAAAATTTAGAACAAATCCAAAGGCTTTCTAATGCCCAGGCTAGCTCACACCCAGTACACATGTCTACTTAAGAATCTTCTTTGGGGTGGGGCACCTGGGTGGCTCAGTCAGTTAAGCCTCTGACTTCAGCTCAGGTCAGATCTCACATTCGTGGGTTCGAGCCCCACGTCAGGCTCCGTGCTGACAGCTAGCTCAGAGCCTGGAGTCTGCTTCTGGTTCTGTGTCTCCTTCTCTCTCTCTGCCCCTCCCCCTCTCATGCTCTGTCTCTCTCTGTATCAAAAATAAATAAAAAAAAACATTTAAAAAAAAAAAAGAATCTTCTTTGGGGTGCTCGGTGGCTCAGTCAGTTGAGCATCTGTCTGATCTGACTGTTGATCTCAGCTTAAGGTGTGATCTCACAGTTTGTGAGTTTGGGCCCCACATTGGGCCCTGTGCTAATAGCGTGGTGTCTGCTTGGGATTTTCTCTCTCCCTCTCTCTCTGCCCCTCCCCAGCTTGCACTCTGTCTCAACAAACAAACATACAAAAACAGAATCTTCTCTGGCTATGGGAGCTGAGGAACATTGCAGTTGGGAGTGGAACCTTACTGAGTTTTTGTTTGGAGTCCCTGTTTTTTAAAGTTTACTTAAGAATTTTTGAAATAGAGCACACACATCCAAGCATGAGCAGGGGAGGGGCAGAGAGGTAGGAAGAGAGAGAATCCCAAGCAGGCCTTGCACTGTCAGTGCAGAGCCAGACGTAGGGCTCAGTCCCATGACCTGTGAGATCATGGCCTGAGCCCAAATCAAGAGTGGGCACTTACCCAACTGGGCCACTTCAGGATTCCTGAAGTCCTCATGTATTAAGCACCCACTCCATGTGAAGTGCTTTATCAACATATTCATAGCAATACCTTCTGCCATGGCTATTGCTGTGGTTCCAATTATGACTGAGGAACCAAGCAAAATACTTCATCTAAATGGATCCATTCACAGAGTTACCAAGGGGCAAAGCAAGGATTCACACTGAAGTCCCTCTGACTTCAGGGCTTGTGCAGGATCTGAGACAGCCCCGATTACATGAGCAGATGTTTGTAAGTGTGCAGGAAATGGCAGGGTATAAGGGGACAGGAGCAAGAACCAGAAGCCTGATGTTCTCACTAAGCTTCATTCATTCAGTCATTCATTCATTCCACAGATATTTGCTGAACACTTACTGTGTGTGAGGCATTATCGTAGGGGCTGGGGAATGAAGCAGTGAGCAAAATGTGCAAACTTACCTGCCTCATGGAGTTTGTGTTCTTGTGGGATGTGAAAGACTCTAAACAAAATAAATTCCATTTCCTTCGTATTTTGTAAGAGAGCCCTACAAGATGCCCCCAGGGGGTGGTATAGCATAGCAGAAAGGGCAGGGTTTTCGAAGCTAGACTTCCTGGGTTTGAGTCCTGGCTCTGCCCGTCCCTGGCTGTGTGACTTTGGGAAAATGAGTCACCATCTCTGAGCCTCAGCTGCTCTGGTGTAAAATGGGACTAATAATCACTCTGACCCTAAATTGTTGGGATGAATGAATGAGACCATATAGGTAAAACTAAGTAGGAGAATCCCACTGAGCCAGAAGCTCTCCTGGGTTCTGTGGCTCTGTAGGCTACCTTGAATTCTCACAGGTTACGATTCCATGAAGAAACACTGGCGCATGGTTGTGAATAATGGAGGTTGGTTCCAGGGAGCCTGTGCATCTGGCTGCGTTCAGCTGTCTGACAGGACCCTTTTCATACTCCCGATACAGGTGGTCGTTTTCGCTCAAAACAGACTATCTTGTCTTCTCATTTCATGAAACCACACGTGGGCCCCTTCTGTTTCCAAGAACAAGAGACTAGGCTGAGGGGGGACTGGAGCCCCGAGGGGCTGTGTGCAGCTGCAGGCTTAATCTCAATTAGCAAAAGCCACCTGGGGGCCGGGGCTCTGCCAGGCAGCACTGGGGCCCATTTGTTGGCAGGCTGTGGGTTGCCCAGGCTCTGTTAGCAGCCCACAGGGAGGGACTCGTGGGCAGATTTTCTTTGCTTTTCCTGGATGCCAGCCCTGCCAGGCTGCCTTTCCTTTATAACGTGGTCGATATCTGATGATTGTGTTCCTGAGTGGGTCAGGTGCTTGGAGACTGGGAAGGGTGAATTGTCACTCAGAACATGTTTTCACCCTTAAACTCTGCTGCGCCAGCCCAGGATACACATGGCCGTGTGCACACACACGCCCGTGTATGTGTGTGTGCATGCATGTGCACACACACGCCCCTCTTCTACTTAGTCCTTCATGCACTTCCCAAACTGACATATTTACGTGCCACTCAATATCAGTCTGTCACGGTTACTGGGAATGTGGGGTGGGTCAGGAGCTCTGTCCACCAGTCTCACCACTGCACCCTCACGCTACGGGTCTGCGTTACCATTAGGGTTCCCGAATTTAGTGAATAAAAATTCAAGGTGCCCACTTAAAGCAGAAATTCAGAACATGAATAATTTGCAGAAAAAATATGCCCCGTGCAATATTTGGGACACGAACTAAAGATGATTGGTTATTGATCTGAACGTCAAATCTAACTGCCTCCTGTATCTTATCTGGCAGACTCTAATTATAACTTGTTTGTGCCGTAAATATATCCATGAATGAGGGAACAGACGGGGCTAATGCAAGATTAAAGGCAGAAAACCAAATACAGACATTTCACTGGCAAGTACATGTTGGATGTAGTTGTTTCAAGGAGATGAGGCTATTGGAGAATTTTCATTTTTCTATGTGGTTTTTCTTTCTTATAGTTGATTACAATGTGCCAAGTTTTCACCTATCCCATATGTATGTATTAATGCCTCTACACACACACACACACACACACACACACACACACACACACCCAACTTCTTAGCGTTAGTGTAAAACCTGCTTAAAAGAAGCAGCTTGTGTTTTTCCTCAGCCTGAAAACCAGAATTTTCTGAACACATCCCTAGAGGTTAGAGGCACTTTGAGTATCCATGAGAAAATCACTGAAAGCAACATTGAGTGGTCTACATGGCTTGTAAGATCGAGTACCCGAAGGGCACATAGGAATTAAAAGTATTGTTATTACATTATTAATCATACTGTGCTTTAGCCAATTTGCTCCTGAAGCTTTGGGGATGTAAAGGTAAATCTAGTTAAACCAAGGACACAAAATCATGATTAAATTATACATAAAGGGGAATCTATGAGTTTTTTTCCCGTTGGGTCTGCAGGAACAGCGTGGAAAACAAAACAAACATAAGCTCTCACAGAAAATGAGATGTGCCCCTCCCTGACCACACACAGCTTCCTGTGATGTTTGGAGGCCAGACACCTTTGAAATTTGTGTTTTGGGTGCCCACAGTGACCTGGCAGCCGCGGGGTTGTCGGGGGTGCTGCACCTTAAAAAAGTAAGGGAGGGAGGGAGCTCCCATCGATGCTATGCTTAATCTGTGCTGGGACCAGCACTTTCTCTCTTTCTGTTCATAAACACAACCCCAGCTACACACAATAATCCTGTCTTATAACTGACTTAAAGATGATAAAGATTACTCCCAGGTCACACCTCCAGAAGCATTGCAAGGTGTTTAATAGTCGGAGAAAGAGTCGCTTACATTAGCTATGCTGTACTTCTTAAGGCAGAAAGCCTGTACTTAAAGAAATAAATAATCTTTCTGAAGATTTTCTTCTCAGATTTGATAGACTGAAACATTTTCTTCTGTACTTTAAAGATACCCGCTCTAGATTTTCAGTTCGAAAAGTGGTACTAGAATTAAGGTAGGAAGGGATTTCTTCTCTCTCCTCTATCACTATTTTTTAAACTTTATTTATTTTGAGAGCGAGAGAGAGTGCATGCATGTGAGCTGGGGAGGGGCAGAGAGAAAGAGAAACAATCCCAAGCAGGCTCTGTGTTGTTAGCCCAGAGCCCAACGTGGAGCTCGATCCCACGAACCACAAAATCATGACCTGAGCCAAAATCAAGCGTAGGACATTGAACTGACTGAGCCACCCAGGCACCCCTCTCCTCTATCACTACTAACAGAACTTGATTGCTCTGTTCAGATTCAGCGTGAGAAGAAGGGAAGACAAGGCATTCGCCTTATTATCACTACGTCAGCACATGGAGAGAAGAGAGTGTTGCCTAGAATGACACCATGTTCGCCAACAGCAAAATCTGTAAACTTTGCCCAGCTTCAAGCCTCCTAACAGCCACCTTATAAAAAATTGGGAATAGACTGAAATCCATCTTGCTACTCACGGAGGAGAGACCGGCATGAAAGGGCAAAATCCCGAGTATGTCATTCTGAGGGGTCCCTGATCTTAAAAGGAGAAAGTTAGCTGGCTGAACTTTGGAAGAAGGAAAATGTGACGTTGAACAAAGGGAGGATGTGAATTGAGAGCCCCTCACCATTCCCAGGGCAGAGAGAGGCGGGTGGAAACAGGCAATCTCCTGATTGCTAAGGGTGGGGAAGAAGGAGCTGTGTGTCCATGTGCATCTGCATAGCAGCATTGTGAACAGGCCACTCTGAGGTACTGACTAAATACACTGAACGTGGATCAGAATTCGACTCCACCACGGCTGAGTACGGCATGAACCTAAGGGACCTATTTCCAATTCACACAAAGCCATTTTCTTTTCAACTCTGGTGTAGAGTCTTTGAGCAAACTATATATCAAGTGAACTGTATCAATTAAAGATGGAGCGAGACAGGTTTTATGCATTAACTTCTCCAGAGAAATGTCCTTAAACACACAGTGATATTCCAATTATTTTTCCATTAGTAGTCTCTGAATGAAGACTTTTTCTTTTCTGCTTTTGCTCATAGTAACTGCTTTGTATGCATATTTAAATAACCGTCATGCTGACTTAGCTTTAAGAACAGTTTCTTAACATAATGGACGCATTAAAACGTAGAGAGAAGTAAGAGAGCCACAAACAGACCTCCACGCATAAGAAAAGAGCAGAGAATAAGAGACCTTGCCAGCTTCTAGCCATTTTCTGAGCCTTGGATTATAATGTTGGATTAGGGAAGCGGAGCTTGAGTCTGGCGCCTTAGACCACTCGGCCATCCTGATACCCTTATAATGTTGGCTTTCGGATCTGAGTTAGCGCCACCTCTGTTAAAGCTATTTGGTGAGAAAGGCAGCACCTGTCCTGATCCTGCTCAGGAAGGCTACTGCAAGGAAACAATTTTTACTCCCAATCATTATAGAGAGGAAGTGCCTTTTGGCCAAGTTCTAAAGATCAACTTCACACCAGCCATTGATGACAGACTTAGTCCCCAGTCACTGCCCCACAATCAATGGGGAAAGAGTATATCTAATGAATGACAAGACATCCGAACTCATTCTTGTCAGCCTATTTAACTACAATGTTCTAAAAAGTACACTGTCCTCCTGGCCCCGGGGAACTGTGACAAATAAACCAAGTAGGACCCACTGGTGACGGTAAAACAACAATTTGTTTGTTTGTTATAAAGTCAAAGATGTCAAGGAGAACCAAAGCCCTTGAGGAAGAGCCTACTGAGATTTTACAAACGCATATCTAGAAATCAGGAAGGGTTTCCAGAATGTTTGGGGGTGAAGGTGGGAGTGTCTTCGTTCCAAGATGCCGTAAAAACACTTACCACAAGTTAACCAGGAAGGGATGTTCCAGGCCCTGCATGATCTGGAGCTCCTTGAAGACATTTCTCACTTCGTTGCGCTCCACACATTTTTGTTTGTTCATGTATTTCATTGCATACATCTTCTTGGTATCGTTCTTCTGCACGATGCAGACCTGATGGTGCAAACCAGAGTGAGAAGGTGGTCAGGGAGGTGACAGATCTGGCAGTGGGAGACAGAATGAGACTTGTTTGGTGGCATGGCCTGGAGGCCTTCTCACTCGCAAATTCTCTGATGCTCAAATTGCCTCTGAGTTCTGATTTCGGAGTAAAAAATTCATTTTCTTCCCCTGTACCAACTGAATTCTCGAATCTCTACTTTCTCAACCAAGTCTGCCTGTTTTTCGCCCTTTGGGTTTTGTTTTGACAGCATTTTGGAGAAATGGCTGCTTCCCTGTCAGGAATCTGCCAATAGTAAATGACATCCTCACTCTTGCTTTGAGTGACTTTAATGGGCATGGCTGAACTGCCAAGCTGAACAACATGGTGAGAAGAATTTCTGTTTAATCAGAGTTGATATAACCTAAAAGGACTTAAAGCACTTGGAAAACAGGGAACACGATGTCCATATTTTTGAAATTCTTATAGAGATTCTGTATGCCTGGTAAAGTGGACAGCAGATGATTTTAAAATGCAAGCTCAGGGCGCCTGGGTGGCTTAGTCGGTTAAGCAGTTGACTTCAGCTCAAGTCATGATCTCATAGTTTGGGGGTTCCAGCCCCACGTCAGGCTCTGTGCTGACCATTTGCTCAAAGCCTGGAGCCTGCTTCTGATTCTATGGTTCCCTCTTTCTCTGATTGTCCCCTGCTCATGCTCTATTTCTCTCTCTCTCAAAAATAAACATTAAAAAGATTTTAAATAAAAAAATAAAAAATAAATAAAATGTAAGCTCAATATGAAATAAGAACTATTCTCAAAGTATGTCTCCACCAAGAAACTAATGATCGGGATTTGAAACTAGAAGATTCTCGCAAAAAAAAAAAAGTTAGACTGCTGGGGTCCCTGGGTAGCTCACTTAAGCATCTGACTTCAGCTTAGGTCATGATCTCATGGTGTGTGGGCTCGAGCCCCGCGTGGGGCTATTTGCTGACATCTCAAAGCCTCGAGCCTGCTTCAGATTCCATCTCTCTCTCTCCTCTCTCTCTCCCTGTCCCTCATCTGCTCACACTCTGTGTGTGTGTGTCTCCCAAAAATAAATAAGCACTGAAAATTCTTTTAAAAATTAGACTAGATCCATCTCTCATGGTAGATTTTTGAGAATAAAAACATTGGATACCTGAGGAAAAAACAGCTTCTTTTCCACATAAGCTTTAACTCTTATATTGATAACTATTACTGAAGATACTGATACAATTGGCAGCTGGGTCCAAAAGTTTACTGTCCTCTTTAGTGTGAAGGCAACGTCTTAAAATCTAGTGAGAATAAATGGGCATGACATTGAAATAATTCTGACAACAATTGGTGTTCATTATGTCACACATCTCAAACTGTAGTGACAATTTTATAGCAACCTCTCTGAACTATCGTTCCTCAGGATCCCAGTCACTGGATAACCTGAATCTTCTCAGACTCTGTTCCCTGAGGTACATAGCCCTGCTGGTAGTTAATTGTTTTGGTTCTCACCTTCCCAAAACTGCCTTTCCCAATGGCCCGCAAAATTTCAAAGTGGTCAAAGTTGACTGTAAAACAAACAAAAAGAAGAACAATGTGAGGGATTATTAGTTAGTTGCTTTTTCATTGCTAGTAAATAAAAAAGATGCAGCGAAATTGAAGTATTTTGTTTCCACCAGCCTTCCAGGTGACCTTAAAATGCTCATTCATTCATCAAAAAATATTTCTTAAACAAGTATGATTCATTAATCACAGTGCTTAGTAAATGGAGGATATAGTAATAGCTAAGTAAAAATGGAATCTGTACCTTTATGGAGCCTGTAGTCTAGTAAGGACTCCATAGACAGAGAGATGCTTATAGACTAAACAGGCATAAATTTATGGACAATTAAACCTCCCCCTGAATGCTAAGGAGAGAAGTGGTGGGGCTCTAAGAGCATGTGACAGTGTGTTTCAATGTCAGGAGGAACACTGCTCAACACTGATGATTACAGAGAGATCTGGACCTTATGCAGGTGGCTCTATTCAGCCTCCACATTGTAAAACTCTTTTTGCCTGTTTTCTCATTACAATCACTCTGTTGTACCTAAGTGATTTCTATTTGGGCAAGAAGGATACTATTATAAGCTGATAGAATGAGCTGATCCTCAAGGCACAAATATCTTAACAGATTCTCATGAATATATGTGCAGAGTCTCAATGAACCGTGCTTTGAAATTGCCATTTGAGCTCCTAGAAGTGGAAGCGGTAGACGTCTAGGTTACATGCAGGTGGCCTCTGGGCCAGCGCTCGTGAAACGCTCAGTGATAAGAACAGCGAAGTACAGGTTCTCTCAGAAAAGTGATAACCTTTGGTTCCCTGACCTGTTGATCTTCAGGAAATGTTCCGTTGTGTTTCCTGGTTTTTGAAATACAGATTTAGGGGAGTAAAATTCCAAATGAGAGATTTTAAGAGTTCATTCAGAAAAGATTGCAAAATACTAGAAGGTATCACTCTTCTCTTTAAAAAGACCTGTTTTGTCTCCTTTTCTAAGAATAATGAGATTAGTGACTCCTGAAGGAAAGAAAGATGAGTAAAGGGACCTCTTAAGGCCTTACCAAGCTTTCTGAGGGTGGAAACGTTTTAATACGACTTAATCATCACTTCTCCTGAACTACCAAGTCACTTTATTTCTAGCCCACAACCCATTCAATCATGTGAGACAGCATGTAAACTACAAATAACCTCAAATTCAAACACAAAATGACAATATCATTTGTAATTTTCTCAGCTATTGAAATGGCACTGACCCTACAAGAAAAACATACCTTCTACCCAGAAAGTGTTAATAAAATTTACTTACTAAAGCTAGTCAAATGAATGACTTAATTTCCAAAATTCCTGTAGTTTGATTTCCTTTCATCCACTAGATTGTAAACACTATGAGGGCAGAGATGGCAGGTCCCTTTGTCCTTCCTCATTTCCGAGCAACTCAGAAAATTCCTGGCTTGAGGGAGTTGGAAGCCAACCCTTCGTACTTCCCACAAAGCCTCACAAAGTGATGTGCACATGGTTGGTTCTCAGCAAATAAATCCAACAAAGCTGTAAAGGCACACAAGAACCTCAAAATAATTGCTTCTTGTAAATAGGAGCATTGTGAGCATTAGGGTCTTCCAAGGAAGTGTTTCAAATGGGTTCAAGCCCCATTAATGAGTTATGAAATAAATTTAGTGATAATGAGAAGCATCCAAAATTTAAACAAAATAGAATAGGTTAGAAAATACCAGAAATGTCTCCAATCCATCAAGAGCAGTATTGCTTAAGGGGCGCCTGAGGAGTCAGTTGGTTAAGCCTCCAATTTTGGCTCAGTCATGATCTCACAATTTGTGAGTTTGAGCCCCATGTTGGGCTCTGTGCTGACAGCTTAGAGTCTGGGGCCTGCTTTAGATTCTATGTCTCCTTCTCTCTCTGCCCCCTCCCCTGATCTCTCAATCTCAATCTCAATCTCTCTCTCTCTCTTTCTCTCTCTCTCTCAAAAATGAATAAATATTTCAAAAAAGAGTCATATTGCTTTTGAAATTTTATTCTGGCTTTACATATATGTGTTGGTAGTTATGGTTTGAATCATGACATAATTATTTTCGCATATATTTTTTTCATGGGTTGTGGTCAAAATATCTTGAAAGACACTTCTGTAAGTTTTCTCCTAAGTTTCAAACTGATACAACCAGAGCAATGATTTCCTCACACTTATTACATAAGGCACAGGACCACTGAGATGTCAAAAAAAAAATGGTTAGGATTCATTTGCAAGTCTCAGATTTAATCTGGAGCAAATCTAGTAACACAGTGAGGTCTCCACTAGTAGCCTAGCCTACAGTGCTGTGACAGACTTTTGAATCGTCAAGCAGACAACAGGTACCTAAAAAGCATGAAGTTCCATTGTGATATTAATCCATTTCATGAACCATGTCTCTTTATAAGCCTTTTTAAGCTTTAATGGAAATGATAGAAGATTAGATGTCAGGTTGCTGGTTCTACTCTTCTGCTTTAATTAATGTCCAGTTCCAGAAAAGTGATAGGCCTCAAGGTTTAGAAATAATGCATCTTATTTATGCCTTATTTCTAGTCAGTCAAAAAGAGAACAGACTCCAGTCCAGTACCATACTGCCTAAAGTCACTTCCACATATAATAATCAGCCTGGGAGAAAGCCAATGACAGATTAAAAGTGGTTGGAAGAGAAGCTCTTATTCCATCCCTCTTTGTTGTTATTATTATTGTTGTTGTTCTTTTAATTCCAGTGTAGTTAACATACAGTGTTGTATTCCTTTCAGGTATACAATACAGTGATTCATCAATTCCATACATCACCCAGTGCTCATCACAAGTGCCCTCCTCAATCCCCGTCACCTGTTTCACCCATTCCCCTCACCCACATCTTCTTTATCCATTCGCCTATCGATAGACACTTCAGCTGCTTCCATAATTTAGGTATTGGAAATAATACTGCAATAAACATAGGGGTGCAGGTATCCCTTCGAATGAGTGTTTTCATATTTGTTCACCCCTTTGGTTAATTTTTTTCCTTAGTATTTTGTTTTTTGTGTGTGTGCAATTATAGTGGGATTGTTCTTTTAAATTTATCTTTCTGTTGCTTCATATTAGTGTACAGAAATGCAATTGATTTTTGCATCCTGTGACCTTACTGAATTCATTTATCAGTTCTAATAGGTTCTCTGGTGGAGTCTTTAGGGTTTTCTATATATAGCACCATGTCATCTGCTAATAGTCAAAGTTTTATTTCATTCTTTTGGATGCCTTTTATTTCTTATTTTCTGATTGCTGTGGCTAGGACTTCCGGTACTACATTGAATGAAAGTGGTGACAGTGGACATCTTTGTCTTCTTCCTGACCTTAGAGGACAAGATCTCAGATTTTCCCCATTGACGATGATGTTTGCTGTGGGTTTCTCATAGAAGGCCTTGATTATGTGCAGGCATGTTCCCTGTAAACCTACTTTATTGAGGGTTTTCATGAATGGATGTTGTACTTCGTCTGTTCTGCGTCTGCTGGAATGACCATATGGATTTTATTCTTTCTCTTACTGATGTGATATATCACAAAGATTAGTCAATATCGGACCCCTTGTATCCAAGGAATACATCCTACTTGATTGTGGTGAATGATTTTCTTAAAGACATTGTTGGGTTGGGTTTGCTGTTACTTTGTTGAGGATTATTGCATCTGTGTTCATCAGAGGTACTGGCCTACCGCTCTCTTTTTCTGTTGTATCTGCCTTTGGAATCAGGGGAGTGCTGGCCTCACTTACTGCCCCTTCACTTACTGTCCAGCAACAAAAACAGTCATTAGGAGGGAGGCTGGTTGAAAAGGCAGCGAGGCCTCATAAATTTAGGCAAGATGAGAAAGAGATGAAGTCAGAATTATGGATTATTTTGTCAACAGAGACCCATTTTGATTACAGGCATGTAGGATTTGCCCCAGGGACTGGGTATCCCATTGCTTACCCACCATGTGCTTAAACCTTCGATCACCATGTATTATTTAAACCAGCAGATTATTTATGGCCACAGGACAAAACAGGCCTGCAGCCTGTGTTTGTATTGCCTGTGAGCTAAGATTGTTTTTTATATTTTTAAAGGATAAGAAAAAACAATAAAGAATATGCAACCACATAAAAATCTGTAACATTTACTAGATGGCCCTTTACCGAAAAGGGTGCCAGCCCGTGAGATGAATGTAGTCTCTGGAGACAGACTGCCTGCCTTCAGATCCTACCGCCTACATTTAAGAGTTGTGTAATCTTAGCAGTTCACTTCTGTGTTCTGTTTCTTCACCTGTGAAATGGGTATGAAAATAATATACGTCTCATCAGGTTTAGAGGAAGACAGAATGAGTTAACATACAGAAAGTACTTAGAGTATTAACCGGAACTAATCACTTTGACTAGTATTCCTACTACCTCTTCCTAGGGACAAGCATAATTCGGACTCCCAAACAATACCACCTTATGTTGCTATCATAGCACACAGATATTATTAGTCAGCATGAAAAAAAATGGCAGTTGTTGGTGTCATTTCTACCTGTTTGGAGTTTTTGGTGTCACTGGTGTGGTATTCCTGCAGCATTTCCTCCAGGGCCTAAAGCAAAGGTAACCTTTGTTGTGTGTTGTCCTTGTATCATGTTCTACAACTTTGTTTCTGATTCATCGAGGAGGTCTTGTGCCAAGGAGACAGAAAGGCGCTCTGGTGGTGCTGTTAGACCCTGTGTCTCTGTGGGGCCTTCAAGGCAGCCGTTGAGTGTGGAGAGGGGCAGAGCCTGGTTCTCACTTCCCTGACAGACCTGGCCTATGGTATGTGGCCTGTGGAAGAACAGACAGGCAGAGAAGCTGGAGCCTTTGATTCCTTTCTTATCTGATTCCAAGTTGCGTGTTCACACATGAATGCTCGCCCCGGTCTCAGCAAACATCATGTCAGTGCAGTGTCCTTGGGGTTGCCTGGAGGAGTGTCAGATTAACAGATGGAGTTGAATGGGCCCTAATGTTATGATATCACTTCAAATAGATTTAAAAATACTATGTATCATAAAAAGGCTTATTTTAGAGTTTTTCTCGTGGTAGGTGCACATTCTCCACAAACCAACCACAGAAATTCTCTAGACATGAGGGATCTATTTATGTATGGCTTGCTATGCATTACATTTTTATGTCTCATTTTCACCTGACAGCAACCTTATAGCCTACAGAGCTAGAGGTGCTTCGGCTCAGAGAGATTAAACACCTTGCGATGGTTGTAACTAGTGTAGTGATGTATAATCCTGGGATTAGGTTCCCAAGACAGAAAGCAGGGCGGAACCTTGTTTAGTCAAAACTACACACAGGGCACATTGGTGGCTCAGTTGGTTAAGTGTCTGACTCTTGATTTCAGCTCGGGTCATGATTTCATGAGTTTGTGAGTTCGAGACCCGCATTGGGCTCTGCACTGACAGTCTGGATCTGCTAAGGATTCTCTCTCTCTCTCTCCCCCTCCCCTGTGCCCACTCTTTCTGTTTCTCAAAAAATAAATAAACTTAAAAAAACCTACGTATGAAAATCCTCTAGAAAGGTATCATTTTAAAAACCAAGGGAGTCCTTCAACAAGTCCAACACGGTTTTATTTCTCTTGTGTGAGCACTGAATGAAGCTCATGAATTGCATTCAGGGACTCTTGTGTGGAAAACTTTTAAATACTAAAATCACACTTCTCTCATTGGCAGACTCACATGTATTAAAATCAGATGGAAAGTAAGACCAATTGAGGTGACAGCTGGTTGACTGTTGTCACAAAGCCACACCCGATGGCTGAGTGCGGGAGTGGGCAGAATCAACCACCTGAGTCTGCCCAGTGACAGAAAGGTAAACTCAGTAGACGTCTTTCTGATTCTGGACCCAGGCTCTCGGCCACTATGTCTATAGTCATCTTGTGTTGTTGTTATTATTGTGGGTCGACCCATCTAGAGGCAGAGTCAGGGGGAGCATGGGGGGATTTCTCTGCTTTTAGAATCATGTGGGTCAAGTCAGCTTAGTCCAAGTCTTTCCTTATACATAAGGTGCTCATTGAGGAGTCCAGTGCTTGATGCTTTTCACTTCCTTTGTTCTACTTCTCTTACCATATTCCCAGCCTTAACAGTCTGTGCAGTAAAGAGCATTGAAGGGAAGGAAAGAAAAGGGGAGACTCCTCTTGGAGTTTGCTACACAGGCACGACACTGGGAATTTGGGAGAATAGAAGGTAAAGCAGAAACTCCTTTTTTTTTCTCTCTGATTGAGATAATACTATTTGGAAACTATTTTACTTTCTCTAGTAAAAAAGTGATTCCAGCCTAAGTAATTACCAAATCATGAACATATGTACAACTGTTGAGAACTGTACTTGTTGGTGTTTATGGGAATCTTTCTATTGATGAGGAATAAGAACACCAGCTGTGTGTTCCCATCTGTAAAACGGTCCTGATTAAACTTGACTCAGGTGGTTTTGAAGAGGAGCTGCTATAAACCAGAAGTTTAATGTCCGGCTCACTGAACACTAAACATTACAAATGATAAAGGACAATTTTTCAAAGGAAATTGAGACTTCTTCCTAGTCCAAATTTTTAGTTGTGTTCCCAGAAGGCAGCCTCTTTTAACAAATTCTATGTATCCTTTAAGAGAATTTTTCTTCTTATATGTATTCCCTTTTGACAGCAATAGCAACATATTATCATTCCTACAGGAGCATAGATTATAAGCTCATTGTGTATCAATATATTCTTTCTTTTCATTCATATATCACACAGAGATTTATGGCTAATTATTTTAAACAGCTCTTTGTAAGACTTTGTGTAGAATATCCTCTAAAATATTTAGCTTTTTGATGGTATTTCAAAGATGGTTTAATTCTCGGCTGTCACCTACAATACTGCGGCAAACATCCTTGGTCAGCTTTTGTGTGATAAGCTTGCTTCATAAAAGCACAAATGTTGTAACAAAGAGTATGTGAATTATCCAACTTAATAGACATTGTAAACTGGCCCTCCAAAGCTGTTGCACCATAATGTGTTTAAATGCCTTTCTGTCCACTGCCTCCCGGTGCTAGCACCCCAACAGTCTTTGACCTGACAAGTGAAAGGAAACTAAATTATTGATTGACTTGATGTTTCTTTAATGATCAGGAAAGCCTCGTCCGTATTTTTCAGAGAACTGCCTATTCATAAATTTTTGCCTGTTTTTAATAAGCCATTAGTCTTTTTGCTTTGCAAGTGGGCTTAAAATGTTACATAGAGTCTCTCATTAGCAAATGGAGGCAGTCACAAGAAAAGGCTCACATGTACCCTTTTAAGACGGCCCCAGCAAAGTGGGAAAGAAGTGAAAGTCACTTCTACAGAAGCTGTAGTTTTGCTAGCGAGTCCAACCAACAAATCTCAACCAGCGTCTGGGCACCCAGGGCTCTGCTAGGACCTCGGAAAAACAAAAGGAACTTGAGACTAAGTCACAGCCTCAGGAAACGGAGTGTGACTCGATCAGCAGCATTCGTGAAAACGTGAAACCTGTGTCATCAAATGCCCCTTGCCTCATGTGTGTTTTATCTTACTATGGTATCTTTGGAACCCCGTCTTTCATCTTTCTGGAATTAGATGGGTATAAATAAATAGATATACAGGCAAATAGGCAGACAAATGAAAGCAATCCAATGTTGATGTTCGGTGTAGAAAGAGAACCTATTGACCTTGAGAGAGGGAGAGAATCTTGTGGCATGATAGTTTTGCGGCTTGGTTTTTAACGAGCACTTTGATCAAAGATTTTTTTTTTTTACATATTAAATGTTTTTTTATTTATTTACTTATTTATACAATTTATTTTTTTAACATATGCAATTATTTTCTGTCATTTACAATACAGTAGTTACAATGATACTCCAAACAGAAAAGCAAACTAAAAAATCAGAACCCCTACTTCTATTTCATGTAATGAGACTTATACAGAAATTAGAAGGTTAGGTACCAACTAGTTAATCACCTAATTTCACAGCTATTTGAAGTGGCGATCGTTATATAGCAGCTTATCTATGATACATTCAAGATACATGATACAATTTATTACTTGCCCATAAGCTAAAATACAGCCTGCTTAATACCTTTCCTTAAATTCCACCTCTATACTACAGTATACTTGAGGTCCATGC